>NC_136059.1:2077164222-2077406722 GCF_964261635.1 Lissotriton helveticus | reverse complement strand
CCTCCTGGAGCCCTCGCTGGGATCCGGGAGGCAAATGGCACCTCATAGGGACTTCCAGGGAAGTCCGGCCATCTGGTCGCCCCATTGGAAAGCATTGCGGGGGACCAGATGGCCGAAGCGATCAGGGCGACCAGATGGCCGAGGGGATCCGGGCGACCAGATGCCCGAGGGGGACCGGGCGACCAGATGCCCGAGGGGGCCCGGGCGACCAGATGCCCGAGGGGGCCCGGGCGACCAGATGGCCGAGGGGGACCAGACGACCAGATGCCCGGACGGGGCTCCTGAACCCAGCCGAGCAAGGGAGGCTCCCCAGGCCTTGGGCAGTGCGGCAGGCTGGGAGACAGGCCCCAGGGCCGGGGCACCTCGACCCGGGGACCGGACTGGACCCAGCCGGGGCTCCCGAGCCCAGAGGCGCAGGGGGAGCCTCCCCGGGCACCCTGCCCCGCGGCAGGACCCAGGACGGAGCCCGGGGTGGGGAGGCCGCCCTCCCCGGGGCCCCTGCAGGGGCCCCGGATGGTTCTCCTGAACCCAGCCAGGCAAGGGGAGGCTCCCTGGGCTCCACGGAACCCCTTCCCGGTCCTTTGGCAGTGCGTCAGGCCGGGGGGACACTGGGCCCAGAGCCGGGGCACCCGATTCGGGGCCCGGACCGGCCCCTGGACCCAGCCGGGGCTCCCAAGCCCGGAGGCGCAGGGGGAGCCTCCCCGGGCCCGCCGGACCCCGTCCCGGGCACCCTGCCCCGCGGCAGGACCCAGGACGGAGCCCGGGGTGGGGAGGCCGCCCTCCCCGGGGTCCTCAGGCAAGGGGGAGGCCGGGGGACGGGGCCCAGAGCCGGGGCCCCTGGCCCCAGCCGGGAGCCCGGAGGTGCAGGGGACGCCTCCCTGGGCCCTCCCCCACCACATCCAGGGCTTCCTGCCACGCGGCAGGCCCAGGGACGGAACCGGGGCCAGGGCAGCATCCTGGCCCGTCCAGCTGCCAGCTTACGCTAGGCCGTGAGGGGTCCCAGAGGACCTTGTCCATAGTAATCCGGAGGAAGGCTACCCCTCTTTCTGGGAACAAGTGCGCACCGCGAGGCTCAGGGGACCCTAGGCGCGAACGTGCCCGACTTCCTGGAGCCCTGGCTGGGATCCGGGGGGCGAATGGCACCTCATCGGGACTTCCAGGGAAAGCATTGCGGGCGACCAGATGGCCGAGGGGAGAGGGTCGACCAGATGCCCGGGACCGAAAGGACTCCCCATCTGCCCGTCCCGAGGCCTTCCCTTGCGGTCGGGCTCCTGCCTGCCCACGCAGGGCTCCAGGCCACAGCCCATCTGGTCCCCGGCAGGGGACCGCAGCCCTGGGAGGGTATCTGGGCATACCCTTTACCCTAGTAATCCAGAGGAAAAACAACCATCGGCAAGGGCCCGAGAGGCAGAAGCGTCCCCGGGCCCCTGGGGGCCCCTGGCGGCCGGGGCCCCAGGACGCCTTCCCCCTCTCAGCATGGCCGGACCTCACGGAGGTCTGTGCCTGATCAAACTCGGAGAAAAAGGACCATCAGAAAAGGGGCTGAGAGGCAGGAGCATCCCCGGGCCCCTGGGGGCCCCTGGCGGTCGGGCCCCGGGATGCCTTCCCCCTCTCAGCATGGCCGGACCTCACGGAGGTCTGTGCCTGATCAAACTCGGAGAAAAAGGACCATAAGCAAAGGGGCTGAGAGGCAGGAGCATCCCCGGGCCCCTGGGGGCCCCTGGCGGTCGGGCCCCGGGATGCCTTCCCCCTCTCAGCATGGCCGGACCTCACGGAGGTCTGTGCCTGATCAAACTCGGAGAAAAAGGACCATAAGCAAAGGGGCTGAGAGGCAGGAGCATCCCCGGGCCCCTGGGGGCCCCTGGCGGTCGGGCCCCAGGATGCCTTCCCCCTCTCAGCATGGCCAGACCTTTAGAAGTCTGCCTGATCAAACTCGTAGAAAAACGACCATCAAACTCGGAGAAAAACAACCATCTGCAAGGGGCCGAGAGGCAGAAGCGTCCCCGGGCCCCTGGGGGCCCCTGGCGGGCGGGCCCCGGGACGCCTTCCCCCTCTCAGCATGGCCGGACCTCACGGAGGTCTGTGCCTGATCAAACTCGGAGGTCTGTGCCTGATCAAACTCGGCGAAAAAGGACCATCAGCAAGGGGCTGAGAGGCAGGAGCATCCCCGGGCCCCTGGGGGCCCCTGGCGGTCGGGCCCTGGGATGCCTTCCCCCTCTCAGCATGGCCAGACCTTATGGAAGTCTGCCTGATCAAACTCGGAGAAAAACGACCATCGAACTCGGAGAAAAACAACCATCGGCAAGGGGCCGGGAGGCAGAAGCGTCCCCGGGCCCCTGGGGGCCCCTGGCGGGCGGGCCCAGGGACACCTTCCCCCTCTCAGCATGGCCGGACCTCACGGAGGTCTGTGCCTGATCAAACTCGGAGAAAAAGGACCATCAGCAAGGGGCTGAGAGGCAGGAGCATCCCCGGGCCCCTGGGGGCCCCTGGCGGGCGGGCCCCGGGACGCCTTCCCCCTCTCAGCATGGCCGGACCTCACGGAGGTCTGTGCCTGATCAAACTCGGAGGTCTGTGCCTGATCAAACTCGGCAAAAAAGGACCATCAGCAAGGGGCTGAGAGGCAGGAGCATCCCCGGGCCCCTGGGGGCCCCTGGCGGTCGGGCCCTGGGATGCCTTCCCCCTCTCAGCATGGCCAGACCTTATGGAAGTCTGCCTGATCAAACTCGGAGAAAAACGACCATCGAACTCGGAGAAAAACAACCATCGGCAAGGGGCCGAGAGGCAGAAGCGTCCCCGGGCCCCTGGGGGCCCCTGGCGGGCGGGCCCAGGGACACCTTCCCCCTCTCAGCATGGCCGGACCTCACGGAGGTCTGTGCCTGATCAAACTCGGAGAAAAAGGACCATCAGCAAGGGGCTGAGAGGCAGGAGCATCCCCGGGCCCCTGGGGGCCCCTGGTGGGCGGGCCCCGGGACGCCTTCCCCCTCTCAGCATGGCCGGACCTCACGGAGGTCTGTGCCTGATCAAACTCGGAGGTCTGTGCCTGATCAAACTCGGAGAAAAAGGACCATCAGCAAGGGGCTGAGAGGCAGGAGCATCCCCGGGCCCCTGGGGGCCCCTGGCGGTCGGGCCCCGGGATGCCTTCCCCCTCTCAGCATGGCCAGACCTTATGGAAGTCTGCCTGATCAAACTCGGAGAAAAACGACCATCAAACTCGGAGAAAAACAACCATCAGCAAGGGGCCGAGAGGCAGAAGCGTCCCCGGGCCCCTGGCGGGCGGGCCCAGGGACACCTTCCCCCTCTCAGCATGGCCGGACCTCACGGAGGTCTGTGCCTGATCAAACTCGGAGAAAAAGGACCATCAGCAAGGGGCTGAGAGGCAGGAGCATCCCCGGGCCCCTGGGGGCCCCTGGCGGGCAGGCCCCGGGACACCTTCCCCCTCTCAGCATGGCCGGACCTCACGGAGGTCTGTGCCTGATCAAACTCGGAGGTCTGTGCCTGATCAAACTCGGAGAAAAAGGACCATCAGCAAGGGGCTGAGAGGCAGGAGCATCCCCGGGCCCCTGGGGGCCCCTGGCGGTCGGGCCCCGGGATGCCTTCCCCCTCTCAGCATGGCCAGACCTTATGGAAGTCTGCCTGATCAAACTCGGAGAAAAACGACCATCAAACTCGGAGAAAAACAACCATCGGCAAGGGGCCGAGAGGCAGAAGCGTCCCCGGGCCCCTGGGGGCCCCTGGCGGGCGGGCCCAGGGATGCCTTCCCCCTCTCAGCATGGCCAGACCTTATGGAAGTCTGCCTGATCAAACTCGGAGAAAAACGACCATCGAACTCGGAGAAAAACAACCATCGGCAAGGGGCCGAGAGGCAGAAGCGCCCCCGGGCCCCTGGGGGCCCCTGGCGGGCGGGCCCCGGGATGCCTTCCCCCTCTCAGCATGGCCGGACCTCACGGAGGTCTGTGCCTGATCAAACTCGGAGGTCTGTGCCTGATCAAACTCGGAGAAAAAAGGACCATCAGCAAGGGGCTGAGAGGCAGGCGCGTCCCCGGGCCCCTGGGGGCCACTGGCAGGCGGACCCCGGGACACCATCCCCCTCAAACTCGGAGAAAAAGGACCATCGGCAAGGGGCTGAAAAGCAGGAGTGTCCCCAGGACCCTGGGGGCCCCAGCGGGCAGGCCCCAGGGCTGCCTTCCCCTGATTCAGAATCTCTGGAGGGCTGACTGACCCTCTCCCTAGTAATCCGGAGGAACATTACCCCCCTTTCTTTTAATCCATGCACCCGAGGGGACATAGGGGACCCAAGGCACAAACGAGCCCGACCTCCTGGAGCCCTGGCTGGGATCCGGGAGGCGAATGGCACCTCATCGGGACTTCCAGGGAAGTTCGGTCATCTGGTCGCCCTATAGAAAAGCATAGCAGGCGACCAGATGGCCGAGGGGATCCGATGGCCGGGCACGAAAGAGGACACCCTGTGCCCCAACGAAGGAGTCAGCATGCTCCGCGGCATGGCCGACCGGAGGCCCAGGGCCCCAGCTGGGCCCCAGCCATGGAGGCTCCCAGGGGCCCCGACAGGCCCTCCCACCCGGGCCCCCAGGCACTTTGACAAGCAGGGGAGGCCTGCCTGGGCACAACGGAACCCCGACCCGGGCCCGGGCCCGGGCCCTTGGCAGTGCAGCAGGCCAGGGGACAGGGCCCAGGTCCCGAGCACCCGACTCGGGGCCCGCCGTGGCCCTTGGATCCAGCCGGGGCTCCCAGGCCTGGAGGCGCAGGGGAAGCCTTCCCCGGGCCTGCCGGACACCGTCCCGGGCACCCTGCCGCGCGGCAGGACCCAGGACAGAGCCCCGGGTGGGGAGGCCACAGTCCCCGGGGCCCTCAAGGGCCCCGGACGGAGCTCCTGAACCCGGTCAAGCACGGGGAGGCTCCCCGGGCACCACGGAACCCCGTCCCGGGCTTTTGGCAGTGTGGCAGGCCGGGGGACAGGGCCAAGGGCCCTAGCACCCGACCAGGGGCCCGGCGCGGCCACTGGACCCAGCTGTGGCTCCCAGGGCCCGGGGCGCAGGGGAAGCCTTCCCCGGGCCCTCTGCACCCCGTCCCAGGCACCCGGGCCACGCTGCAGTCCCAGGGACGGACCCAGGTCTGGGGCGGCATCCTGGCCCGCCTATCTGCCGGCTGATGACCGCTAGCCCGACAAGGGTCCCAGAGGACCTTGTCCCTAGTAATCCGGAGGAAGGCTACTCCTCTTTCTGGGAACAAGTGCGCACCGCAAGGCTCGGGGGACCCTAGGCGCGAACGTGCCCGACCTCCTGGAGCCCTGGCTGGGATCTGGGAGGCGAAAGGCACCTCATCGGGACTTCCAGGGGAACCCGTCCATCTGGTCGCCCCATAGGAAAGCATTGGGCGAGACCAGATGGCCGAGGCGAGAGGGGCAACCAGATGACCCGGACCGAAATGACACCAGTCTGCCTGCCTGCCCCGAGCCTCCGCGGGAGGGTTCCCGTCTGCCCTTCCAGGGCTGCAGGGCACCAGGGCTCCAGGGCTCCAGGGCTCCAGGGCTCCAGGGCTGCAGGGCTCCAGGGCTCCAGGGCTGCAGGGCACCAGGACTTCAGGGCTCGGGAGCTGCGGGGCTCCGGGGTTGCAGGGTTGCTGGGCCCAGTACCCATGGAGCCCTTCCCGGGTACTTTCCCACGCCGCTGGCCGGAGGAGGGAGCCCTGGACGCCTGGGAGGTGTTGCCCGGGAACACAGCCCATCTGGTCCCCGGCAGGGATCCGCCAGCCCAAGAGGGGTCACAGAGTACCTTGTCCCTAGTAATCCGGAGGAAGGCTACCCCTCTTTCTGGGAACAAGTGCGCACCGCAAGGCTCGAGGGACCCTAGGCGCGAACGTGCCCGACCTCCTGGATCCCTGGCTGGGATCTGGGAGGCGAATGGCACCTCATCGGGACTTCCAGGGAAGCCCGGCCATCTGGTTGCCCCGTAGGAAAGCATGGCGGACGACCAGATGGCCGAGGGGAGAGGGGGGACCAAAATGATGCCAATCTGCCTGCCCCGAGCCTCCGCGGGAGGGCTCCGGGGGCTGCAGGGCTCCAGGGCTCCAGGGCTCCAGGGCTCCAGGGAACCAGGGAACCAGGGCTCGGGGGCTGCAGGACTCCAGGGCTCAGGGGCTGCAGGGCTCCGGGGTTGCAGGGCCCAGGACCCATGGAGCCCTTCCGGGGTACTTTCCCACGCCGCGGGCCGGAGGAGGGAGCCCCGGACGCCTGGGAGGTGTTGCCCGGGAACACAGCCCATCTGGTCCCTGGCAGTGCACCGCTATCCTGAGAGGGTGTCCGGGCATACCATTGTCCCTAGTAATCCGGAGGAAAATTACCCCCCTTTCTTGTAATCTGTGCACTAAAGGTGACAGAGGGGACCCAGGGCGCAAACGTGCCCTACCTCCTGGAGCCCTGCCTGGGATCCGGGAGGCAAATGGCACCTCATCGGGACTTCCAGGGAAGCCCGGCCATCTGGTCGCCCTATAGGAAAGCATTGGTCGCGACCAGATGGCCGAGGCGAGAGGGGCGACCAGATGGCCGGGACCGAAATGACGCCAATCTGCCGGCTCCGAGCCTCTGCGGGGGGCTCCAGCCTGCCCTTGCAGGGCTCCGGGCATGCGGGGCTCCGGGACTGCAGGGCTCCGGGGCTGCAGGGCTGCAGGGCTGCAGGGCTGGGGCTCCGGGGCTCCGGGGCTCCAGGGCTCGGGGACTGCAGGGCTCGGGCTGCAGGGCTCCGGGGCTCCGGGGCTCTGGGGCTCCGGGGCTCCAGGGCTCGGGGACTGCAGGGCTCGGGCTGCAGGGCTCCGTGGCTGCAGGGCTCCCGGGCTCCAACCAGGCCGGGGAGATCAGGGAGTCTGCCCAGGCACGAGGGACCCCTGTCCAGGGCACACGGACCCCCAGGACGCGCCCCCGTTTTCTACATTTTTTTTTTTTTTTCACTACGCGTAGTGTGCGTAGTGGCACTACGCCCAGCCCTACATAGGATGATAGCGCTGTACATCATTGCGCACATAGGGGCATATGTACAAGGGCATTGCACCACTGGAGTGTTCCGAGGATGCCCCATATTTACAAGGATTTGTAAAACTGAGGTAGCGTCAAAAATTAATGCCACTGAAAAGCAGGCATTAGATTGGTGCAACAAGGAGAAAGGCTTTAATTTCGCCTCATGCAGCAGCACACATAGAAAGAGAAAATCGCCTTTAATGATTGTTTATGTGCAGGAAGGTGTCACTTAATCCCTGCAGCACAGACACCCTTGCACCATGACGTAAGGGTGCCTGGGTTGGCGTTATACAGCTTTTTATTAGCGCATGGTGAAACACAGGGGTGCACTGTATTATTGTCAATACGGTGCATTCCTGCGTTTTTTAAATGACACAGTGCTACTAAATTGCTTGCAGCGCTGCGCTTTGCCATTTTTTGTGACTATGACCCATAGTGCCTCACGCTGGGAGGAGGGTGCCTGAATTAATTTTAATCACGGAGGAAGTTTTTCGGTGTTTACCTCTCCTCTAGCCAACCTTAGTTTTATGTCATTGAATGACTTCTTGTATCTGTTGTTCTCTGTGATTTATATCACTTGCTCTATGAGCACCAGTGGTTAATTGTGTAATCATTCCATTTTGACAGGCACTTTTTTTTATATGTGTTAACCATCTTTCTCGCTTGATTGGTTCTGCTGCTGTCCTTGCACTAATAGCCATAATACTTTTCTCAAACAAACTTTATACATAGTTTCTCTGTAGATTATGTTTGTCGGTTTCTGCAGCCAATTGTCCTGTGGGTTTACTTGGGTTTCTTTTCTTGTTACATGCTGGATGGGTGTTTCTATTATTTTTATTATGTCAGAGGCTCTAGAGGTGAATTGCCCGGGGTCTAATTGCTTTGTCTGCTGAAACAATGTTCAAAGCATGTCAGCTACACAGAAGACGCACAACCCCTGTATGTGGTGTGGTTACTGAGCATCTCTGTGGCACTTCTTTCTGTGGATAACAGAGCAGTGTTTCAAGCGGTGTTGCCTTCGCACGAATAGCTGCCAGGAGCTTCTGCTCTGAGCTGAGATGAAACACAGGGGGTCGTTCCTGAGTGAATACTTTCATGCCCATACCTGCTGCATCATGCCTTGATTCTGGGATCAAACCTCTGCCAAGGAGTACGTGTGAAATCGAGGGGGCGGTTTTATTTAAGCTGCTGAACTAAAAGTTAGATTGACTACCTCCAAATTGACATTTTCACCACTAACGAGACTTTGAACTGATTCTAAGGCCTGACTGAAGTGTTCTGCGGTTACATTTTCTTACAGTAATCTTTGCAAGTAGAAATATTATCTTTAAACGCGTTTATTTGACGCTGTGATAGAAGACAGGCTTTGTCTGAGCAGAGTCCATAGATGACATCCTGATTCAATTACGCTCTAGGCAGGCCTGGCTCCAGCCTCCAGGAATGTTCATCTGGATTGGCCAAGGGTGCATTTGGGTGAGCCAGGCAGGCCCAATTGTTGTCGCTTCTGGAGGTAGCTTACAAGCCCTAGATTACACCATTTGTATTTTCAAATAGACATCACGGTACAGACGGTAGATTCTGAGCCTATACAGAGCATGTAGAGTGTAGGGCAGTAGTAAATTGAGATAAGGTTACATTTAGGGTTTACGGGTGAGTAGTGGTAAAGGGATGTAAGGGTGAATTTAGGGTTTGAGGATGGGTAGTGGTAAATTGAACTGAGGGTAATTTTAGGGTTTAGGGGTGGGTAGTGGTAAAGGGATATATGGGTGATTTAGGGTTATGGAGTGGATTGTGGTATAAGTATTTTGTGTGTTGTAGTCTTAGTTTGTTTCTCCTGAACTAATTCGAAAAACTCTGAATACCAATGGTTTGTGAGTTAAAAGTGTACAACTGTAAGCAATATGCGTGTTAACATGGAGGGAATTTTTAATCCTACACACAGGTGAATTCTTTTGGTAAGTCTGGAAATCTTCCTAAATGGAATGGGGCTTAAACAGAACTGCTGGAATTGAGACTGAAATGATCAACTCTCCAGACTGCAATGATCAACTCTCCAGACTGCAATTCCCTGTCCTTTGCACAGGAGTTTGGGAACATCATGTTACGTGGAAGTGTTAATCATCATCATTTCAAGATGCAGCCCCTTAAAAATATACCACCTTTCATCCCAGACAGGCAGGAAGCTGGTTGCAGGAAGCATAGCAAACAGCATAGGATTCATAGTAGCTCTCTCTGGGTTTAATCTCTCATTTAGTCTACTAGTACAACTACACAACTACACACAACACTTTGCAGTGATGCTCGCTGTAGAGTAGAGCCAAGAGCATCAGGCTTGTGAATGGCTCATAGAATGGCCTTCATCAACTTTAGGGTGTTTGCCTCTTTCACAAGAGTTGGTTGCCACTTACTGCAGAAGATTAAAACCTATGCCCCTAAGCAGGAGCTACCCTCCTTCTTACAGATTCAAGTAACCATCCCAATATACAATTACATACAAATGTGGATCAGTGATACTGCATTAAATGATCTGTGAATTTCCACCAGAGTCCTTAAAAGCTGATTAAAACTTGCCTGTTCTACTTATGACTTGTGTCAAACCTTTCATTTATGAACTTAAATTTTCCTTTTGGAATTTAAATTTGAATGCTGTGTCACAGAGCACCTTAATTCTGCATATTTTTACTTTGGTTATAGCGCAGAATAGAATGCTCGGGGTGTATTCAGACCTCTGCAGCCTTTAGGGGCAAGGGTACCCCAACCTTCTCGAGAGTCCCAAAAAATAGCCAGAAACCGGTCCTAGGATGCTTGATTCCGGTCCAGGGAAGACATGGCTTGGCAGTTCAGGCTGGACTGTTCCCATGAGGCACAGGTTCAAGGCTGATTTGCATATGGCATGTCTGAACTGGGGTGGTGTGGTGAGCAAAAAAACGATGGATTTAGGCCCAGATCTCTGTACTGGGGTTAATGTATGGCATTGTTCTTTATTCTGTCCATCTATTGTTGTTTTTGCATTTGTCACCCCGAGTGGGACGGGTATGCTCAGACGTGAGTCCCGTGCTCTCCACACCATTGGAGTCAAGCTATCCTGGCTGATGACGGCTGATAGCCAGAAACCGGTCCTAGGATGCTTGATTCCGATCCAGGGAAGACATGGCTTGGCAGTTCGGGCTGGACTGTTCCCATGAGGCACAGGGTCAAGGCTGATTTGCATATGGCCATGTCTGAATTGGGTAGGTGTGGTGAGCAAAAAAACGATGGATTTAGGCCCAGATCTTTGTATTGGGGTAAATTGTATTGTATTGTATTGTAAGGGGTGCTTATAGAGCGCACTGACACCATGGGTTTCCTGGCGCTGGATAGACATAGAGGGTGCAGAGGGACTAACCAGATTGAGGGAAGAGCCAGGTTTTTAGGGACTTACGGAAAAGAGTAAGAGAGTTAGAGGCTTTAAGAGAAGAGGGAAAAGAGTTCCAAAGCTTGGGGGCCAGGTGTGCAAATCTCCGGCCTCCGGATCTACAAAGCTTGTAAGAAGGGACGGTCAGAAGGTGAAGATGGGAGGATCTCAAATTCCGGGGCGGGCAGTAGGGTCTAATCAAAGATTTCACAAAGGCGGGGCAAGGCCCAGTTAGTGATTTGAAAATAAGGCAGCCGATCTTGAAAGCCGACGTTGTGGTAACGGGGAGCCAATGGAGTTTGGCCAGGAGGGGCCTGGCGGACTGCCACTTCGGGATCCCTAGGGCCAATCTCGCCGCTTGATTTTGCACCACTTGCAGTCTAGCTACCGATGTCTTAGGCAGACCGTGGTAGATTGCATTAGAAAAATCTAAGCGGGAGAGGACGAGAGCCATGATGACCTGCAGGAGGGCATCGGGTGTGAAGAGGGATGCCACTTTCCTGATCCTGCGCAGCTGGTAGATACAGGACGAGACCACCGTCCCCACCTGTGGCCCAAGGGATAAACCGTAATCGATTGTGACCCCTAGGCTCTTCACCGAGGCCACGGGGGTGGGAGAGGGACCCAATTCCGCCGGCCAGAATTGTGGCCCCCAGGAGGTGGCGCTCCTACCGGGAAGGAGGAGCTCCGTCTTCCCGGGGTTCAATTTTAGCTGGTTATGGCCCATCCACTGGAGGATGTGGGACATGACTGCCTGAAGATTGGGAATAGCAGAAGGGGAGTTAAGAGAAAAGATGAGTTGCAGGTCGTCCGCGTAATTAAACACGCGGACGTCCCACTGCCTCAAAGAAAAAAGAAGGGGACGAAGAAAAAGATTGAAAAGAAGAGGGGATAGAGAAGAGCCCTGGGGGCCCCCATAGGGTGAGTGCTCCCTGGGAGCCCTGAAGGTACCCAGGCTGAGGGTCTGAGACCTGCCGGTCAAAAAAGATTTGACCCAGTCCAGCGCCAGGCCCTGGATGCCTGCCTGCTCGACACGGTGGAAAAGGATGTTATGGTCCACCGTGTCGAAGGCAGCAGACAGGTCTAATAATACCAGGGCCTGGGGGGTACCCTTGTCAACCCCGTCTCTCAAGGCATCCAGCACCGCCAAGATCACAGTCTCCGTAGAGTGGCCGGGTCTGAAGCCAGCCTGGTTGGCCTCGAGGAAGTTGGAACTCTCGATAAACTGTGAGAGACAGGTGGTGACGTGGGCCTCCAGGATTTTAGAAAAGAAAGGTAAAAGAGAGATAGGACGGTAATTTGCTGGAGCGGCGGGATCCGCCCCTGGCTTCTTCAAGAGGGGGACCAGAACGGCTTCCTTGAAGGAGCCAGGCACCGTGCCAGAAGAGAGAGAAGAATTTAACAGGGGGAGGATACAGTTGGGTAAGGAGTGGCAGATAGCCCGGAGTATGGACGGGGGACAGCAGTCGTCTGGGGATCCAGACTTGATGCGGGTGGCAAGAGTGGCCAAAGAAGTGGGGTCTAAGAGAGGGAATTCTGAAAATGAAGAAGAGTTGTGGGGGGGCGAAACCAAACCAGCGCCGGGAGAAGTAACTCGGATGGTGTCCTTAATCAATACAATTTTCTCGACAAAATAGGTGCTAAGAGCATTGCATGCTTCCTGTGTGGCAGCCTGGGTGGGGAGCGTCCTGGGGTCGGAGGTAAATTCATTGAGGACTTTGAAGATTTCTAAATGTATGACATTGTTCTGCATTCTGTCCATCTATTGTTGTTTTTGCATTTGTCACCCCGAGTGGGACGGGTATGCTCAGACATGAGTCCCGTGCTCTGAGTGGGACGGTATGCTCAGACGTGAGTCCCATGCTCTCCACACCACTGAGTCAAGCTATCCCGGCTGATGACGGCTGATAGCCAGAAACCGGTCCTAGGATGCTTGATTCCGGTCCAGGGAAGACATGGCTTGTCAATTCGGGCTGGACTGTTCCCATGAGGCACAGGGTCAAGGCTGATTTGCATATGGCCATGTCTGAACTGGGTTGGTGTGGTGAGCAAAAAAATGATGGATTTAGGCCCAGATCTCTGTACTGGGGTTAATGTATGACATTGTTCTGCATTCTGTCCATCTATTGTTGTTTTTGCATTTGTCACCCCGAGTGGGACGGGTATGCTCAGACGTGAGTCCCGTGCTCTGCACACCACTGAAGTCAAGCTATCCTGGCTGATAAAGGCTGATAGCCAGAAACCGGTCCTAGGATGCTTGATTCTGGTCCAGGGAAGACATGCCTTGGCAGTCCGGGCTGGACTGTTCTCATGAGGCACAGGGTCAAGGCTGATTTGCATATGGCCATGTCTGAACGGGGTTGGTGTGGTGAGCAATAAAACGATGGATTTAGGCCCAGATCTCTGTACTGGGGTGAATGTATGACATTGTTCTGCATTTTGTCCATCTATTTTTGTTTTTGCATTTGTCACCCCGAGTGGGACGGGTATGCTCAGACGTGAGTCCCGTGCTCTCCACACCACTGGAGTCAAGCTATCCTGGCTGATGACGGCTGATAGCCAGAAACCGGTCCTAGGATGCTTGATTCCGGTCCAGGGAAGACATGGCTTGGCAGTTCGGGCTGGACTGTTCCCATGAGGCACAGGGTCAAGGCTGATTTGCATATGGCCATGTCTGAACTGGGTTGGTGTGGTGAGCAAAAAAACGATGGATTTAGGCCCAGATCTCTGTACTGGGGTGAATGTATGACATTGTTCTGCATTCTGTCCATTTATTGTTGCTTTTGCATTTGTCACCCCGAGTGGGACGGGTATGCTCAGACGTGAGTCCCGTGCTCTCCACACCACTGGAGTCAAGCTATCCTGGCTGATGACTGCTGATAGCCAGAAACCGGTCCTAGGATGCTTGATTCCGGTCCTGGGAAGACATGGCTTGGCAGTTCGGGCTGGACTGTTCCCATGAGGCACAGGGTCAAGGCTGATTTGCATATGGCCATATCTGAACTGGGTTGGTGTGGTGAGCAAAAAAACGATGGATTTAGGCCCAGGTCTCTGTACTGGGGTGAATGTATGACATTGTTCTGCATTCTGTCCATCTATTCTTGTTTTTGCATTTGTCACCCCGAGTGGGACGGGTATGCTCAGACGTGAGTCCTGTGCTCTCCACACCACTGGAGTCAAGCTATCCTGGCTGATGACGGCTGATAGCCAGAAACCGGTCCTAGGATGCTTTATTCCAGTCCAGGGAAGACATGGCTTGGCAGTTCGGGCTGGACTGTTCCCATGAGGCACAGGGTCAAGGCTGATTTGCATATGGCCATGTCTGAACGGGGTTGGTGTGGTGAGCAAAAAAACGATGGATTTAGGCCCAGATCTCTGTACTGGGGTGAATGTATGACATTGTTCTGCATTCTGTCCATCTATTTTTGTTTTTGCATTTGTCACCCCGAGTGGGACGGGTATGCTCAGACGTGAGTCCCGTGCTCTCCACACCACTGGAGTCAAGCTATCCTGGCTGATGACGGCTGATAGCCAGAAACTGGTCCTAGGATGCTTGATTCCGGTCCAGGGAAGACATGGCTTGGCAATTCAGGCTGGACTGTTCCTATGAGGCACAGGGTCAAGGCTGATTTGCATATGTCTGAACTGGGTTGGTGTGGTGAGCAAAAAAACGATGGATTTAGGCCCAGATCTCTGTACTGGGGTTAATGTATGACATTGTTCTTCATTCTGTCCATCTATTGTTGTTTTTGCATTTGTCACCCCGAGTGGGACGGGTATGCTCAGACGTGAGTCCCGTGCTCTGCACACCACTGAAGTCAAGCTATCCTGGCTGATAAAGGCTGATAGCCAGAAACCGGTCCTAGGATGCTTGATTCTGGTCCAGGGAAGACATGCCTTGGCAGTCCGGGCTGGACTGTTCTCATGAGGCACAGGGTCAAGGCTGATTTGCATATGGCCATGTCTGAACGGGGTTGGTGTGGTGAGCAATAAAACGATGGATTTAGGCCCAGATCTCTGTACTGGGGTGAATGTATGACATTGTTCTGCATTTTGTCCATCTATTTTTGTTTTTGCATTTGTCACCCCGAGTGGGACGGGTATGCTCAGACGTGAGTCCCGTGCTCTCCACACCACTGGAGTCAAGCTATCCTGGCTGATGACGGCTGATAGCCAGAAACCGGTCCTAGGATGCTTGATTCCGGACCCGGGAAGACATGGCTTGGCAGTTCGGGCTGGACTGTTCCCATGAGGCACAGGGTCAAGGCTGATTTGCATATGGCCATGTCTGAACTGGGTTGGTGTGGTGAGCAAAAAAACGATGGATTTAGGCCCAGATCTCTGTACTGGGGTGAATGTATGACATTGTTCTGCATTCTGTCCATTTATTGTTGTTTTTGCATTTGTCACCACGAGTGGGACGGGTATGCTCAGACGTGAGTCCCGTGCTCTCCACACCACTGGAGTCAAGCTATCCTGGCTGATGACGGCTGATAGCCAGAAACCGGTCCAAGTATGCTTGATTCCGGTCCTGGGAAGACATGGCTTGGCAGTTCGGGCTGGACTGTTCCCATGAGGCACAGGGTCAAGGCTGATTTGCATATGGCCATATCTGAACTGGGTTGGTGTGGTGAGCAAAAAATCAATGGATTTAGGCCCAGGTCTCTGTACTGGGGTGAATGTATGACATTGTTCTGCATTCTGTCCATCTATTCTTGTTTTTGCATTTGTCACCCCGAGTGGGACGGGTATGCTCAGACGTGAGTCCCGTGCTCTCCACACCACTGGAGTCAAGCTATCCTGGCTGATGACGGCTGATAGCCAGAAACCGGTCCTAGGATGCTTTATTCCAGTCCAGGGAAGACATGGCTTGGCAGTTCGGGCTGGACTGTTCCCATGAGGCACAGGGTCAAGGCTGATTTGCATATGGCCATGTCTGAACGGGGTTGGTGTGGTGAGCAAAAAAACGATGGATTTAGGCCCAGATCTCTGTACTGGGGTGAATGTATGACATTGTTCTGCATTCTGTTCATCTATTTTTGTTTTTGCATTTGTCACCCCGAGTGGGACGGGTATGCTCAGACGTGAGTCCCGTGCTCTCCACACCACTGGAGTTAAGCTATCCTGGCTGATTACGGCTGATAGCCAGAAACCGGTCCTAGGATGCTTGATTCCGGTCCAGGGAAGACATGGCTTGGCAATTCAGGCTGGACTGTTCCCATGAGGCACAGGGTCAAGGCTGATTTGCATATGGCCATGTCTGAACTGGGTTGGTGTGGTGAGCAAAAAAACGATGGATTTAGGCCCAGATCTCTGTACTGGGGTTAATGTATGACATTGTTCTTCATTCTGTCCATCTATTGTTGTTTTTGCATTTGTCACCCCGAGTGGGACAGGTATGCTCAGACGTGAGTCCCGTGCTCTCCACACCACTGGAGTCAAGCTATCCTGGCTGATGACGGCTGATAGCCAGAAACCGGTCCTAGGATGCTTGATTCCGGTCCAGGGAAGACATGGCTTGGCAGTTCGGGCTGGACTGTTCCCATGAGGCACAGGGTCAAGGCTGATTTGCATATGGCCATGTCTGAACTGGGTTGGTGTGGTGAGCAAAAAAACGATGGATTTAGGCCCAGATCTCTGTACTGGGGTTAATGTATGACATTGTTCTTCATTCTGTCCATCTATTGTTGTTTTTGCATTTGTCACCCCGAGTGGGACGGGTATGCTCAGACGTGAGTCCCGTGCTCTCCACACCACTGGAGTCAAGCTATCCTGGCTGATGACGGCTGATAGCCAGAAACCGGTCCTAGGATGCTTGATTCCGGTCCAGGGAAGACATGGCTTGGCAGTTCGGGCTGGACTGTTCCCATGAGGCACAGGGTCAAGGCTGATTTGCATATGGCCATGTCTGAACTGGGTTGGTGTGGTGAGCAAAAAAACGATGGATTTAGGCCCAGATCTCTGTACTGGGGTGAATGTATGACATTGTTCTGCATTCTGTCCATTTATTGTTGTTTTTGCATTTGTCACCCCGAGTGGGACGGGTATGCTCAGACGTGAGTCCCGTGCTCTCCACACCACTGGAGTCAAGCTATCCTGGCTGATGACGGCTGATAGCCAGAAACCGGTCCTAGGATGCTTGATTCCAGTCCTGGGAAGACATGGCTTGGCAGTTCGGGCTGGACTGTTCCCATGAGGCACAGGGTCAAGGCTGATTTGCATATGGCCATGTCTGAACGGGGTTGGTGTGGTGAGCAAAAAAACGATGGATTTAGGCCCAGATCTCTGTACTGGGGTGAATGTATGGCATTGTTCTGCATTCTGTCCATCTATTGTTGTTTTTTCTATAGTAATGTTAACATTATTCAACAGCATGCACTATTACCTTATTTTCAATATTCCTCAATGTACAGAAAGCACACCATTCAAAAGGTTTTGAAGGTCTCTATGTACTGATGTCACAAGTTATCTTCAGCCTCTGTGCTTCGGGCTCTTTTTCCATGTGTGCACATCTAAGAGTGCACAGACGCTTATCTCATTCATGGGGAGAAAGTCTGCAATGGACAATCTTCTTATTTTCAGCAACATACCATGAAGGTGGCTATTACTCTGCCAAGCCTGCCACTAATAACATACTCATTCTGCTTTTTAGGTCTCGTGACCTATCAATGCGCATGCGCATTGAGAGAAGCGAGACTATAGGGCTTTAAACAAAGCTTACCTAACTGTGGCGATTTGCTGCTGTGCCCGTGGCTTTTAGGTCAATGCGCAAGCGCATTGACCTAAAATGCGCGTGCACATCACCAAATCGCCGTCTGTTCCCTCAGCCGCATTCCTCCCACACCTTTTGAAGTGAAGCTTAGCTTCACTTCAAAGGCCCCGGCTGCTTCACACCCTCATGCCGCTCTCCCCGCTCCGCCCCCTCCCCTGCCCGCCGTGTGCATTTCTCCTCCCCCCCTCCCCACAGCAATGCCCTCCGTCTTGTTTCCTTTCTTGTTTCTCTGGGAACTTTGCAATCCGATGACGCTGATTGGAGTGTGTTTACATGCTCAAGGCAGGCTGGGCTCACCGGTGGTCCTACACACAGCAGCAGCTGGCTTTTGTGTGTGCCTCTAGCAGTCTCTTTTCTTTGCCTATTGCTAACCTTACTTTCTTATCCAGAAAGCCAATCTTTTTGGTTGCAAACGGTTCTGTGCCACAAATAAGGTTACCAGCCGTTCATTTGTGCCGATCACCATCTCTCTTACTCCTGATATTTTCTACTACAGATAGTTATCGGGCATGGAGATTAGCCTATTTTTTTTTACATATTGGCACACGAATACTACAACTCCCAGAAGACACTCGTTTGTTAAATCAAAGCTCACTTCTACAAACCTGGTGTTCAGTGCACATACATGCAAAACCTGGCAACTTTGCAGTAAGCCACCAAAATCTCAGAGCCACGGCAATTCAAGCTCCGTGCATGCATGCAGACTGAGGAGGGTGCAGGGCCTGTACTTTGCTCCCACCTGCAGCCCGAGGTATCTTCTCACGTGCTGCTTAAACTCTGTCTTTTTCTGCAGTACAAGCAATGTGCCCACCACAGGCTGCGTCCAGTAGCAGAGGTCGTTACCAGTTAGCAAAGGACTTCCTGATCAGTGATTGTCAGCAAAGCCCAAAGCTATAATGCAGGGCCCTGGATGCTTTTTGAAATGGGATTTCTCCGTCGTCAAGATGCGCATTGTCTGCTTCAGCCACCTTACACCTGCTGCCAGGGTGGTGTACTGGAGCTCGAAGCCATCTCCTCTGCGTTCGGCCCCGTTCTGATTACCTCTGAGTCCTCCACATCACCTGTTCTTTCACTTTCGCTTTCTCGTTATATGCCCATATACATCTCCCATCACACTCACCCTCACTCACCCTCACCCTCACTCACCCTCACTCACCCTCACCCCCACCCTCACCCTCGCTCACCCTCACCCTCACCTTCACTCACCCTCACCCTCACCCTCACTCACCCTCACCCACCCTCACCCTCACTCACCCTCAACCCCTCACCCTCACTCACCCTCACCCTCACCCTCACTCACCCTCAACCCCTCACCCTCACTCTCACTCACCCTCATTCACCCTCACCCTCACTCACCCTCACCCTCACTCACCCTCATTCACCCTCACCCTCACTCACCCTCACCCTCACTCACCCTCACCCTCACTCACCCTCAACCCCTCACCCTCACTCACCCTCAACCCCTCACCCTTACTCACCCTCACTCACCCTCACCCTCACTCACCCTCACTCACCCTCACTCACCCTCACCCTCACTCACCCTCACTCACCCTCACCCTCACTCACCCTCACCCTCACTCACCCTCACTCACCCTCACCCTCACTCACCCTCACCCTCACCCTCACCCTCAACCCCTCACCCTCACTCACCCTCACCCTCACTCACCCTCAAACCCTCACCCTCACTCACCCTCACTCACCCTCAACCCCTCACCCTCAACCCCTCACCCTCAACCCCTCACTCACCCTCACTCTCACTCACCCTCACTCACCCTCAACCCCTCACCCTCACCCTCACTCACCCTCACTCACCCTCACCCTCACTCACCCTCAACCCCTCACCCTCACTCACCCTCACCCTCCCTCAACCCCTCACCCTCACCCTCACTCACCCTCAACCCCTCACCCTCACTCACCCTCACTCACCCTCACCCTCACTCACCCTCACCCTCACCCTCACCCTCACTCACCCTCAACCCCTCACCCTCAACCCCTCACCCTCACTCACCCTCGCCCTCACCCTCACCCTCACTCACCCTCAACCCCTCACCCTCACTCACCCTCAACCCCTCACCCTCACTCACCCTCACCCTCACCCTCACTCACCCTCAACCCCTCACCCTCACTCACCCTCACCCTCACTCACTCTCACCCTCACCCTCACCCTCACTCACCCTCACTCACCCTCACCCTCACTCACCCTCAACCCCTCACCCTCACTCACCCTCACCCTCACTCACCCTCACCCTCACTCACCCTCAACCCCTCACCCTCACTCACCCTCAACCCCTCACCCTCACTCACCCTCAACCCCTCACCCTCAACCCCTCACTCACCCTCACTCTCACTCACCCTAACTCACCCTCAACCCCTCACCCTCACCCTCACTCACCCTCACCGTCACTCACCCTCACCCTCACTCACCCTCAACCCCTCACCCTCACCCTCACTCACCCTCACCCTCACTCACCCTCATTCACCCTCACCCTCACTCACCCTCAACCCCTCACCCTCACTCACCCTCAACCCCTCACCCTCACTCACCCTCACTCACCCTCACCCTCCCTCACCCTCACTCACCCTCCCTCACCCTCACTCACCCTCACTCACTCTCACCCTCACTCACCCTCACTCACCCTCACCCTCACTCACCCTCACCCTCAACCCCTCACCCTCACTCACCCTCACCCTCACTCACCCTCAAACCCTCACCCTCACTCACCCTCACCCTCACTCACCCTCACCCTCACTCACCCTCAACCCCTCAGCCTCACTCACCCTCAACCCCTCACTGTGGAAAATTAGTGCGTTTTGGTGAACATTATCTGCGCCATCTTGCCTCTTCCCCTGATGCCACACTTTTGACGTGCGCGCCCGCCATTTTAAGATGCCCCGATCAGAACCAACCCTTTTGCATGCCGCTGGCCCCTGACATAGCCCTTTGCCTTCGCTAAGCCTGCCCGCTGACCACCCCCCTGCTTGCACCTGCCTTGAGTCATAAACCCCTCTTCGGCGCTGCTCTGCCCCCGGCCCTCATCCTGTTCCCAGCGCGACACCTCCCTGCTTTCCTTTCATGATCTCCGGCCCTTAGAGGCAAACCCCCTTTTCCCCGTGTGCCCGTTTTGTCCTCCCCGTTCCCAAGCCGACACCCAGCTCTGCCGATACCACCCTCGCCCCTCCCCGTACAATAGAAAGCTTCCCCCATCAAAGAAATCCCCGGGTTGATCAAAGCCCCCACCCCATGAGATCCAATCAGACTCCCCTCATTCCGTGAATCGGCGGATTATCCAGCTGCGCGATGCTCATCACCTGTTGTGATTAGGGTGGGGACTTCAACTGTAAATGTGTGTGGGAACGGGCCCCAAAGGGGGATTCCGGGTATGTCTTTCCGTATATCAAAGCTTTGTCACATGTATGTAAACTGCAATAAAAACCATAAACACTGTATATAAGGGGCCAGGCCTCAAACGTAAGTTAGAGCACCTCAGAACGATACCTTCTGTCCGTTTCGTTGTGTTCTCCTCCGGAGAGAATAAAAAACCTTGTTTCCTGCTTTCTAGTCTCCAGCGCCTGCCTCTTCATTGATTTAAATAACTAGAGGGTCACAGAGGCAATACCGCCGGGCAAATATCGATTGTCCCCGACCCGATTGAAACTGTTTTTACAATTGGCGTCCCAAGCGTGGGGCCCATCAGCGACTCGTGGATCCAGTGGGAGAGGTCCCGACGACAGAGTGAACGACTGCAACGATCGGGAGAGCTCTTGCCCAATAGACCCTCGTCTGGCAGCCGATCATCCGAACTTCACTAGTTCCGAACAGACCTCTCTCGAGTGATCTACGGTCCTGACTGGGAACCATCAGGAGTGCCGTGAGAAATACGAGAAAAAGAGGACGATCGGGCGCTGGATTCGGAAGACAAGAAACTGTCCACATGGTCCGGGTAAGGTCGTGTTGCCACGACTAGTTGCGAAATTTGTCTTGATTGCTTGATTGTTCAAAATACTAGTATTGCCTTGTTTATTTTTATTTAGAGATTCACTGTCTGCAAACGGAGAAGCAACAGGCTCTCTCTCCCTTTGCAAGCAGTGGAGGATAAGTAGGGTAGCAGCCGTGCTTGTTCTTTTTCTCCCCCACTCAATAATTGCTTGAAACTGAACTGTTGTTCACAAACTATTGTTTCCTGGAGATTCTCTGTCTGCAAGCAGGGAAGAGACCATCCTTTTTGCAGATAGTGAAAAGGGTAGGTGACGCAGATCTTTGCGGTCCTACTCATTCTCCCCATTGTTATTTTGTTGGTCTATTGTTTTTTTTTGGATCCATGAGGTATTCACTGCCTGCAAACAACGTAGAATAGAAATATTCTGTCTAGTCTTTGCACCTAGTGATAAGATAGGCAGTGCTGACTTTTTAGTCCCTCGTTACGAGCCGTCATGTCTGTCTTCTCCCCATTGATAAATAGCCTGTTTAGCCCGGACCGGGTGTTAGAGGTGGACCATATGGCTCCACTAGAAGGCACCCCTAATAAGGACATGTTCATAAACTATGGGTTAGTTACCATAGCTTATAATAAATTATGGCACAGGTATACCGAAGATAGCCAAGACAAACAGTGGCCACTGGCAGGATCCTTCGACCTTGATAAAATAGAAACGTTAGAAATAGCCCTTCGAAATAATAAGACGACGCCAATTATGCTCGACAGTCTCGGTATGTGGCGCAGAGAGGCTACGAAACGACAGAGAAAAGACGAGGATAAACCAAGTAGGGAAATATACCGACAGGACAACCCCAGGACACCGCTACCCACAACTTATCCCCCGACACTATACAAAGGACGACCAGACTTAGGGTCAAACCAATGCGCTTTTTGTAGCTATGTCGGACACTGGAAAGCCCAATGCCCGACTCTACTGAGCGTGAGTAGAAGCAAAGGGCCGACAGGAACGACAGACCGACAGTACGAGAAAAGGCGCGAGACAGAGAAGAACCCGACTTACATAGACAGGCCAGACAGAACCACCACGTTTGATTATGCCCGATGGCACAGATTTCGCCAGGAAAATCTCAGCGGCATGATCAAGTTCTCCTAGGTCGGGCAATGTCAAGACGGGAACCCAGCCTCGTTTAAAATTCACAGACGGAAAGAGATAATTATGACCAATAACTGTTTCTTATATTTGTCTTGGGTCTTTGTATGTCGTACTTGTACTGTCCCCCGTCTGAGTTCGTGTGTATGTAATGTACAAATCTGCGTCATCCCTTTTACACGTGTTTCCGTGTTACTCGACCCCTGTTAGCAGAAACTTAGCATAAAAGCAACCTGGAAAGAAAGAAATGATAAAACAAAATCCGTAGAACATTAATAAACTTGAACTTTTAATTTAACACAACAAACAAGGAATAATAACGATAAACTGTAGAAAATGGAAGTCAAACAGAACATTCGCCCCCCCCCCATTCTGGAACCTTCCAAAGTAGGGCAGGGTTACGGCTACGCCCAACCAACGGCAACCCATATAAGGCGAGCCCCGCCGCCAACTCTTGGTCAGGAAATCTTAACGTATGGGGGAGCCGGAGGAGAGGCGGGAGCCCGCAGCCTGGGCATTTGCAGGTAGTCCCGCCACATGTCTCTTTGGCCGGCCGCAACGGGCCTGGAAAGACTAAGGTAGTCCCGCCACATGTCAAGAGGAGAGCGAGGCACCTCTTCCTTTTCTCTTCCGTCACGGCCGCAGCAGTCCTGGACGGCGGGATGTCCTGCACGTACCTCCACAACAATTTGTCCAAGTTGGGCTGGGAGGGAGAGGCGACGCGGACGAGCCTCTCCCACCTCCACCGGTAGGAGGTTTCCCAGCCCCCAGCCCGGCGCCGAACACCCCCAGTCAGGCGATGGTGCCCATACTTCCACAGCACCGGACACACCATGGTGGCACCCCAGTATTTGCGCAGCACCGAACGTACAATGGTGACGCTTGGGGAACACCGGATGTGGAGAGGCCTTCATGCAGGGCGATGAAAAGGAGCGGCATGGAGTGCACCGGGAGAAGGAGACGATGTGAACGAGTCTCCCTCGCCCCCCCAGGTGGGGGCATCACAGCTGCACCCCAGCTGAACGTCCCGCTCTCACAAAACAGGGACCTCTTCCCTTCACTCCAAAGGGTCTCTTCCATTCTTGCAAACTCGACAAGAGTGGCCCCTGTAGGGCCTCAAAATGGCGTCTGGATCCGCTGGAAGGCGGGCCCCGGCCACTAGAGTAACTTTGGCCAGCCATACAACTCGAACATTTGTCCCATGGAGCACGAGCCCCCATCTCCGACAGCATCTCCGCAGCCTTGAAGATCATGCAAAGGTCCCCGGCGGAGCCTTCGGCCTTTGCAGGTTTCCGGTAAGGGACGGCTGCTTCGATCGCCAACGAAACAAACATGACATTGCCACACCTTCTGTTAGCGTGAATTCTAGAACTGCCGAAAAGGACTCTGGTCCAGAACCGCCGAAAAGGACTCTGGTCCAAACTGCCAGTAATGGAAACATTTCCCC
This sequence comes from Lissotriton helveticus, assembly GCF_964261635.1. NCBI lineage: Eukaryota > Metazoa > Chordata > Amphibia > Caudata > Salamandridae > Lissotriton > Lissotriton helveticus. Next base: position 2,077,382,994 of record NC_136059.1, on the reverse strand, counting down.
CTGATGCTGCTTCCGGACTGTGCCGGCCCCGCCCAAAATGGCGCTGGTATCAATCGGAACTTACGAACACCTCGTGGTGTTCCTTCGCACTAATATAAACTTGATGTTCTGAGATTTTTGTGATCCTTTGTACACTTGGCTAGAAAAGACAAGGAGAGCTCACTCGACGAACAGTATGAAAAGATCCCCGTTACAAATGTTGATTACGAATATACAATGTATTATATTTTTATAACTGATGTAAACCTCATTTACGATGCATACGTACGGTATGCATATAGGAAATCTGATTACAACTGTTATGATTATGTTTCTAAATTATGAAAATATATGCCCCCGAACCCCCGGCCAATTAATAGACGTTTTAGTCTCTTACAAATGAATGAGTAAAACTTTCCGATGTTTTTTACTGTTGCAAACGACACCCCCCACTGTACGCACTTTAGCCATTGCCTCGACCGACCAAATACGACCACACCCTCCTAATCCATATGCTGAAATGAATTTGCAAATTAAAGTCTTTGAAACTATGGACGGGTATTGCATGTTTTATTTTAAAACAATATGGGATGGGTAGGAAAGTTCTTTTTCTGTGCACCCTACTCTGCTCTCTCTTTAAGGTTAAAGGAAGATGGTTGCCCAGCCTTGGAGGACGGATCGGATCGACAACACGACGCTCCGCATTAAAAGTACGCGACTGACTCATGAACTCTCGCGTAGAGGAAGACCGTGACTTCCAAGGATGGGTAAAACGAATGGTGTAAATGAGGGAATGTAAAAGGAGGGTGAAATGAAATAATGTAAATATTGTAAAGTACAACGTTCCGAAGTAGCAGGGACCCAAGAACCGAAGAACTTTAGAACGCCACGGCGTCGAAAGAGGTTTAAGGATCCCGATAGTGAGATATATCCTTTGACTAGATACCTCGCACTAGGCACCTCTGGTTTCCTTTTTATGTTTCCCCGCACACGCCCTACATGAACACACTACCCCCCCTCGACTCCGAAAACCATATCCCCGGGGACCCTGCCCCAAGGAGGAAAAGACGAGTAAGAGGTAAGTAAAGGACTTATGAATCCATGTATTTGAATGCGCGCGAATGCTGTCTCCCCCACCCCCCCCTCTTTTCCTCCCTCTGCAGGTTACGTCAGAAATTACAGCCGAGGTGTGGCGAAGATCTGAGACCTTGCCATGTCTAAATACACGAAACGGACTAGCGCCGCAGGGTGGTGCCCAAGCACGCCTGCAAACTACTCACGTATCGAACAAGCCCGAAAAATTAGCACAACCTGATAAAAAGTGACCACCCTTAAACCAGACCGGAAGAATGAACCCATGTCACGTATGATGCGAAACTGTGAGGGAATGTGTGTGTGTGTGTGACTGAAGCGTTGACCCAACTGGTCAAAGGACCGAGAATGCGAGAAAGTGCGACAAAATGGTACCTCCTTTTTCTTCTTTCCTTTTCTCAAAGCACGTCCCCTCTACCCTGCCTAATGCTCAAACTGCATGATTACAAGATTCTACCGCGGACTCGTGAATACCCTTTACTGTGTAATGCACTAAATAGCCTTTCTTGAATGCACTGCCGCCCTCTCCGTTGCACGTGCACTATTTAGCCTGCCGTTGCACACTCTCTCTCTCTCTCTCTCTCTCTCTCTCTCTCTCCCTCTCTCTCTCTCTCTCTCTCTCTCTCTCTCTCTCTCTCTCTCTCTCTATTTTTGCACTACCACTCTCCCGAGTGGTTAGCCCCGAAATTGGCAGATTGCCACCCCTAGCACACCACCTAATTGGCTTCAAATACCGTCAGTATTTGCACAAACATTTGTCTTTAATACAATCACCCTGAGGCCGCGTCATTACCTCTCCTTTTCCGATAGAAGTCAATGAACCCAGGTTGGGCCGTAAGGGAAAGGACAGGTAAGACGACAGAGGTTCCCTAATCTGGCCCGAAATAAGGGAACTACATGTCAACGGCTCCTATAGTACAACACAAGGACCTCAGAATACGCGACCCTCCCCTCCCCGAATCGTCGCAATACCCAAACCAGAAAAACGATCACCCCCGCTACCTCCCCTGTCTATGTCCCTGGTTGTCTCCCATAAAACCCCTGTCCTTCCTAGTTAAGTAACCGGGCTGTAAAAGGTTACGTAGGACCCAGAATGATGTTTTACAAGGTTAACAGACTAGACCAAGGTAAAGAAATCATCAAAATGAACCCCGCAGTAGTTGAAAAACAGGATGCACCGATAGAAAGGAAATGTTTAGCCATGTTCGTCTCTCAGCAAAATACCTGTGTAGTACCATGTTGACGACTCACTGTACCCTTTTGTAAATGTGAAACTCTAGAGAACGGCATATCTTTGCCAGATTTGTCTCCCGAAGGTGGGTTACCATCAGATGAACCGTCATGCCTGTAATAAATGATTATGAAGGAAGGTCATAGTAAATCCAGCAGGTCCGCCACCGGTCATTCATATGCCAGTTGTGAACGTTAAAAATGACGGACATTTTCATTCTTTGCCTGGAGCTGGGAGAGAAATAGACTTTTTTGATTATCTTCATCCGAAAATTTTCTAAAAAACTGTCTTTTCAAACTTGTTTAAGGGTACTGCTGTTGGAGGAGAGAAGGACCGGATGTGGGAGCACGAGGCCCGACTGCAGACTAAGGGACACCTGCGACATTAGCCAAGGCGAGACCACGACTGAAAAGAGCTGCAGGACGAGGCACTGTTTTCGACAGCATGAAAAGAAAGGGTCGACCTGATGCCCCTGCTCGACGTCCAGTGCCTGTCGACAAGTCCCCGCTCTCTGAATTCCGTCACACGCCCGCCTATTTGAAGTCTCTCGTTCCCCTAGTTTGTTCCTAATTTGGCCTTGCTCCATCCCCCTTTTTTTCCTCTGACCTACCCTATAGACTGTTTTGAACGCTCTTCTTCCATCGGAACTTTCTGACAATCACCTCAAAGGACACGGGGCGAAAAGGACCTTTCCGACCAGAAACGCGAGGAAAGGGTCGTGCCCTGCAACGCAGAACTTAGAACAGAGCCGGACTTGTAGCTCCACCGCCGGTGCTCAACAGCGCCAACGAAAGACCACAAAGAACAATGAGAACTCGTAAACTTCGAACATTTGACATCCTCAACCACCGTTTTTTTCTACGCCTCATTTCTCTCCCAGCCACCATTGTATTGATCCTGCTCCAATCCGAATCCGAAATATGTATTAACCTGCCAGTTTATGTTATGATATGTACTTGCTGCTCGCCGTTTTTGTATTTCATTCCTATGACTTTCCTGCTGAACAAATTTATCAAAGTTCATCAAATAGGTGCACCTCCTAAAAACTAGAAACCTCAAAATGTATTGTTTACAACTCTTTATCTTGGGTTTCCTACCGTTTTCTCTCTCATGCTCACCACAATAGACCCGAGTAGAAAATGAACCAACAAGATGTCTTGAATATGTTAAAGGAGGGACTGTGGAAAATTAGTGCGTTTTGGTGAACATTATCTGCGCCATCTTGCCTCTTCCCCTGATGCCACACTTTTGTCGTGCGCGCCCGCCATTTTAAGATGCCCCGATCAGAACCAACCCTTTTGCATGCCGCTGGCCCCTGACATAGCCCTTTGCCTTCGCTAAGCCTGCCCGCTGACCACCCCCCTGCTTGCACCTGCCTTGAGTCATAAACCCCTCTTCGGCGCTGCTCTGCCCCCGGCCCTCATCCTGTTCCCAGCGCGACACCTCCCTGCTTTCCTTTCATGATCTCCGGCCCTTAGATGCAAACCCCCTTTTCCCCGTGTGCCCGTTTTGTCCTCCCCGTTCCCAAGCCGACACCCAGCTCTGCCGATACCACCCTCGCCCCTCCCCGTACAATAGAAAGCTTCCCCCATCAAAGAAATCCCCGGGTTGATCAAAGCCCCCACCCCATGAGATCCAATCAGACTCCCCTCATTCCGTGAATCGGCGGATTATCCAGCTGCGCGATGCTCATCACCTGTTGTGATTAGGGTGGGGACTTCAACTGTAAATGTGTGTGGGAACGGGCCCCAAAGGGGGATTCCGGGTATGTCTTTCCGTATATCAAAGCTTTGTCACATGTATGTAAACTGCAATAAAAACCATAAACACTGTATATAAGGGGCCAGGCCTCAAACGTAAGTTAGAGCACCTCAGAACGATACCTTCTGTCCGTTTCGTTGTGTTCTCCTCCGGAGAGAATAAAAAACCTTGTTTCCTGCTTTCTAGTCTCCAGCGCCTGCCTCTTCATTGATTTAAACAACTAGAGGGTCACAGAGGCAATACCGCCGGGCAAATATCGATTGTCCCCGACCCGATTGAAACTGTTTTTACATCACCCTCACCCTCACTCACCCTCAACCCCTCACTCACCCTCACTCTCACTCACCATCACTCACCCTCAACCCCTCACCCTCACCCTCACTCACCCTCACTCACCCTCACTCAACCTCAACCCCTCACCCTCACCCTCACTCACCCTCACCCTCCCTCAACCCCTCACCCTCACTCACCCTCAACCCCTCACCCTCACTCACCCTCAACCCCTCACCCTCACTCACCCTCACTCACCCTCACCCTCACTCACCCTCACCCTCACTCACCCTCAACCCCTCACCCTCAACCCCTCACCCTCACTCACCCTCACCCACCCTCAACCCCTCACCCTCACTCACCCTCAACCCCTCACCCTCACTCACCCTCACCCTCACTCACCCTCAACCCCTCACCCTCACTCACCCTCACTCACCCTCACCCTCACTCACCCTCACCCTCACCCTAACTCACCCTCACTCACCCTCACTCACCCTCACTCACCCTCACTCACCCTCACTCACCCTCACCCTCACCCTCACTCACCCTCAACCCCTCACCCTCACTCACCCTCACCCTCACTCACCCTCACCCTCACTCACCCTCAACCCCTCACCCTCACTCACCCTCAACCCCTCACCCTCACTCACCCTCAACCCCTCACCCTCACCCTCACTCACCCTCAACCCCTCACCCCCTCACTCACCCTCACTCTCACTCACCCTCACTCACCCTCAACCCCTCACCCTCACTCACCCTCACCCTCACTCACCCTCAACCCCTCACCCTCACTCACCCTCAACCCCTCACCCTCACTCACCCTCAACCCCTCACCCTCACCCTCACTCACCCTCACCCTCACCCTCACTCACCCTCAACCCCTCACCCTCAACCCCTCACCCTCACCCTCACTCACCCTCACCCTCACTCACCCTCACCCTCACTCACCCTCACTCACCCTCACCCTCACCCTCAACCCCTCACCCTCACTCACCCTCACCCTCACTCACCCTCACCCTCACTCACCCTCAACCCCTCACCCTCACTCACCCTCAACCCCTCACCCTCAACCCCTCACCCTCACTCACGCTCACCCTCACCCTCACTCACCCTCACCCTCACTCACCCTCACCCTCACCCTCACTCACCCTCACTCACCCTCACTCACCCTCACCCTCACTCACCCTCAACCCCTCACCCTCACTTACCCTCAACCCCTCACCCTCAACCCCTCATCCTCACTCACCCTCACCCTCACTCACCCTCACCCTCACTCACCCTCGCCCTCACCCTCACCCTCACTCACCCTCACCCTCACTCACCCTCAACCCCTCACCCTCACTCACCCTCACCCTCACTCACCCTCACCCTCACTCACCCTCAACCCCTCACCCTCACTCACCCTCAAACCCTCACCCTCACCCTCACTCACCCTCAACCCCTCACCCTCACTCACCCTCAACCCCTCACCCTCACTCACCCTCACCCTAACTCACCCTCACTCACCCTCAACCCCTCACCCTCACTCACCCTCACTCACCCTCACCCTCACTCACCCTCACCCTCACCCTCACTCACCCTCACTCACCCTCACCCTCACTCACCCTCACCCTCACTCTCACTCACCCTCACTCACCCTCACCCTCACTCACCCTCACTCCCCCTCACCCTCACTCACCCTCACCCTCACTCACCCTAACCCTCACTCACCCTCACCCTCACTCACCCTCAACCCCTCACCCTCACTCACCCTCACCCTCACCCTCACTCACCCTCAACCCCTCACCCTCACTCACCCTCAACCCCTCACCCTCACCCTCACTCACCCTCACCCTCAACCCCTCACCCTCACTCACCCTCACCCTCACTCACCCTCACCCTCACTCACCCTCACCCTCACTCACCCTCACTCACCCTCACCCTCACTCACCCTCACTCACCCTCAACCCCTCACCCTCACTCACCCTCACCCTCACTCACCCTCACCCACCCTCAACCCCTCACCCTCACTCATCCTCAACCCCTCACCCCTCACTCCCTCAACCCCTCACCCTCAACCCCTCACCCTCACTCACCCTCACCCTCACTCACCCTCACTCACCCTCACCCTCACTCACCCTCACTCACCCTCACCCTCACTCACCCTCACCCTCACTCACCCTCACTCACCCTCAACCCTCACCCTCACTCACCCTCAACCCCTCACCCTCACCCTCACTCACCCTCAACCCCTCACCCTCAACCTCACTCACCCTCACTCACTCACCCTCACTCACCCTCAACCCTCACCCTCACCCCTCACTCACCCTCACCCTCACTCACCCTCACCCCTCACCCTCACCCTCATTCACCCTCACCCTCACTCACCCTCAACCCCTCACCCTCACCCTCACCCTCACTCACCCTCAACCCCTCACCCTCACTCACCCTCAACCCCTCACCCTCACTCACCCTCACCCTCACTCACCCTCAACCCCTCCCCCGCAACCCCTCCCCCTCACTGACCCTCACCCTCACTCACCCTCACCCCTCACCCTCACTCACCCTCAACCCCTCACCCTCACTCACCCTCACCCTCACCCTCACCCTCACTCACCCTCACCCTCACTCACCCTCAACCCCTCACCCTCACTCACCCTCACTCACCCTCACCCTCACTCACCCTCACCCTCACTCACCCACACCCTCACTCACCCTCACTCACCCTCACCCTCACTCACCCTCACCCACCCTCACCCACCCTCACCCTCACTCACCCTCACCCTCACCCTCACTCACCCTCAACCCCTCACCCTCACTCACCCTCACCCTCACCCTCACTCACCCTCACTCACCCTCAACCCCTCACCCTCACTCACCCTCAACCCCTCACCCTCACCCTCAACCCCTCACCCTCACTCACCCTCACCCTCACTCACCCTCACCCTCACTCACCCTCAACCCTCACCCTCACCCTCAACCCCTCACCCTCAACCCCTCACCCTCACTCACCCTCACCCTCACCCTCACTCACCCTCAACCCCTCACCCTCACTCACCCTCAACCCGTCACCCTCACTCACCCTCAACCCCTCACCCTCACCCTCACTCACCCTCAACCCCTCACCCTCAACCCCTCACTCACCCTCACTCTCACTCACCCTCACTCACCCTCAACCCCTCACCCTCACTCACCCTCACCCTCACTCACCCTCAACCCCTCACCCTCACTCACCCTCACCCTCACTCACCCTCAACCCCTCACCCTCACTCAGCCTCACCCTCACTCACCCTCAACCCCTCACCCTCACTCACCCTCAACCCCTCACCCTCACCCTCACTCACCCTCACTCACCCTCAACCCCTCACCCTCACCCTCACTCACCCTCACCCTCACTCACCCTCACCCTCACTCACCCTCAACCCCTCACCCTCACTCACCCTCACCGTCACTCACCCTCACCCTCACTCACCCTCAACCCCTCACCCTCACTCACCCTCAACCCCTCACCCTCACTCACCCTCAACCCCTCAACCCCTCACTCACCCTCACCCTCACTCACCCTCAACCCCTCACCCTCACCCTCACTCACCCTCACCCTCACTCACCCTCACCCTCACTCACCCTCAACCCCTCACCCTCACTCACCCTCACCCTCACTCACCCTCAACCCCTCACCCTCACTCACCCTCACCCTCACTCACCCTCAACCCCTCACCCTCACTCACCCTCAACCCCTCACCCTCACTCACCCTCACCCTCACTCACCCTCAACCCCTCACCCTCACTCACCCTCAACCCCTCACCCTCACTCACCCTCAACCCCTCACCCTCAACCCCTCACCCTCACTCACCCTCACAACACATATTGTGTTACAATAGGTGTCACATTTGCGAAAGATAAAACTATTGGCATTGTAAATAACAAAGCTATTAATTTCGCTATTTTCAAAACAAGCACATAAATAAAAAATGTGTCCTTTACAATACCAATAGCTCAAACTTTCCTAATGCGAGACCTATTGCATTGCTGTGCTTCTCTCCCCTGCTGCACTCTCCTGCTCTCTAGAGATGTGGCCTAACGACCAGAGCTGCCATCTAAGTCACGTAAATACAAAACATGTTGCATTCCAAATGCTATAGGTGTCACATTCGCGAAAGTTATAACTATTGGCATTGTAAATGACAAAGCCATCAATTTAGCAATTTTAAAAACCAACAAATAAATAAAATATGTCATTTACAAGACCAATAACTCCAACTTTTCTAATGCGAGACCTATTGCATTTCCAATGCTTGTTGTATATTTTTGCTGTGCCTGGAAATTGAGGCAAAGTAGAACAACTGTAGGAAATTTCACATAATTTTTTTAATCCGATGGGGATATCCAAAATTTACAAAGTCTGCAAAAAAAGAAGAAATAAGCCTTCTCCGCAGAAAATACCAGGGCACAGGTTTGGATACACGAAACACTCTTTGAGGAACCAAGCAACATAGAAAAATCCACCGCCAGCAGCTGCACAAAGGAATTGTTACCACTTCCTCTAGCTTCCTCTTCGGTTTTTACTTTAACAGGAGACATCACTCCAGTTCTTAATTTGAGTTGGAGTTTGCACGTGGGGCCCACCAGCACTCACTTATGGGGACATACACTTTTTTGGCCTTAACAGATTTTGATCCAGAGCAAGATAGAGAAATACACCAAAGGGGTAAAAGATTAAAGAAAGAAAGAAAGAAAATCAGTCAAAAGGAAAAAGAAGTGATTTAAAAGAACCTGTAAGATTGAGATAAAAATGCAGGGGGTGTCAAGTGGTGGATTAAAGAGACCAGGTATTCGGTTCCTGGCCTTCGAAAGTACCAGCTGTGAGCTGAGAAAAACTTTGGGCCCTGACACTTATTCTTTTACAAAGTAGGCACTAAATCACTTTCAAGAAAAAGTCAACTTCTTTATGCTTTTAAAGGTAACACATATTCCCAGTCCCTCCATTTGACATGAAAACAGTTAGAGCAAAGTTACTCAGCGATGTACGATAAATAATCCGACGATCCTTTCAAACCCTTGCGACAGTGGATCTGAGCATTGGAATGATAGTATTTTGAACCTCATCTAATATCCCATTATATAGAATGTTAATACGAGTGGGTGTGGTTAGCCTTGAGGTCCTTAGAGCTCCAACTAACCCACATATGTACATCTTAATCTTAATCTACATATGCACAGTAATCTAACTGTTACTGATATAATGTCAATCTCACAGTGAGGGTCTGCAGCACTATAGTATATCTCGGCCATTGAAAAGGACTTTTTAAGAAAACATTTTAATAATTAGACATGGTAAAGAGATTAGTTTGAAGGCTCAGTGGACTTCATTTTAATAGCACTGTTTGAGATGGTGGGTAAAGAATACCAAAATTGAATAGGTTATTCAAGAATCAGCAAATAAATTGATATATTTCTTGAGCGAGTGCAAATCTTAGATTGGGCTGTTAAAATGTTGGCAATAAAGAAGCAACAAAAAGGACACCAATGTGCAGACATTTCTTAAAACCCCCAAACATCTTCCCCTATACATTTTATTCCTGTTAGACCAGGGCTTAGTTGGCATGGTCTCTCCTGACCTTTTTGACTTCTGACCTCATGTTTTGACCTTGTTTTGCTAGCCTTAGTACTTAGTGGGCCTGCCGTACTGGCTGGCCATCCACAGAGGTTGCTTATTGATGGTGCCACAATTTTGCCCTAGTGGGGCCTGTGTGCACGGGCTACTGTTACTCACGTTGGCATTTACAAAGCTGTGTGACAATGTTCTGTATGTCTCCTGCTAAGTTGAGGTTCTCCCTGGTGAGGGGGTGCAGTGTTGGGCAGGTGTGTGTGTTACCTGCAAGAGTCGTGAATGACACCAGGTGGTGTGCTAGGTACGATAGGGCCTGCTTCTCACCTTGGATTAGCATGAGGGGATGTAGGGAAAGGTTGTCTAGCGTTATTTCCAATGGGCAGAACAGATGTTTAGTATTGATGAGTTTGTAATGGCGAATCCTCTCCGGTATTGGAAGTGGGTTCGACATTACAGTGATGGAAATGCCACTTTGGGAAAGTGATTCAGAAAAGGGGGTGGTGATGAACAGAGTGTCTGAATTAAGCAGACCACTCTTACCCAGTCCAAAGATCAGGGCTTGATCCATCACCGTTTTTTAGCTCACTGCACCATCCCAGCTCAGAACTTGGCTATATGCAAATTAGTCTGTTCCTGTCCCAGTGCATGATGGGAACAGGGCAAACCAAACTACCAAGCCAATTCTTGTACTGGGAAGGAAACAAGCTCCCGGGGACCGGTTTCTGGCATTTCAGCCGTCGTCGGCCCGGCTTGCTTGAATCCTGATGGTGCAATGAGCAAGGGACTCCCATCTGAGTATACCCTTCCACGCTTATGGTGGACAAATTGATTCAGAAAAGGGGGTGGTGATGAACAGAGTGTCTGAATTAAGCAGACCACTCTTACTCAGTCCAAAGATCAGGGCTTGATCCATCACCGTTTTTTAGCTCACTGCACCATCCCAGCTCAGAACCTGGCTACATGCAAATTAGTCTGTTCCTGTCCCAGTGCATGATGGGAACAGGGCAAACCAAACTACCAAGCCAATTCTTATACTGGGAAGGAAACAAGCTCCCGGGGACCGGTTTCTGGCTTTTCAGCCGTCGTCGGCCCAGCTTGCTTGAATCCTGATGGTGCAATGAGCAAGGGACTCACATCTGAGTATACCCTTCCACGCTTATGGTGGACAAATTGATTCAGAAAAGGGGGTGGTGATGAACAGAGTGTCTGAATTAAGCAGACCACTCTTACCCAGTCCAAAGATCAGGGCTTGATCCATCACCGTTTTTTAGCTCACTGCACCATCCCAGCTCAGAACCTGGCTACATGCAAATTAGTCTGTTCCTGTCCCAGTGCATGATGGGAACAGGGCAAACCAAACTACCAAGCCAATTCTTATACTGGGAAGGAAACAAGCTCCCGGGGACCGGTTTCTGGCATTTCAGCCGTCGTCGGCCCGGCTTGCTTGAATCCTGATGGTGCAATGAGCAAGGGACTCACATCTGAGTATACCCTTCCACGCTTATGGTGGACAAAATGATTCAGAAAAGGGGGTGGTGATGAACAGAGTGTCTGAATTAAGCAGACCACTCTTACCCAGTCCAAAGATCAGGGATTGATCCATCACCGTTTTTTAGCTCACTGCACCATCCCAGCTCAGGACCTGGCTACATGCAAATTAGTCTGTTCCTGTCCCAGTGCATGATGGGAACAGGGCAAACCAAACTACCAAGCCAATTCTTATACTGGGAAGGTAACAAGCTCCCGGGGACCGGTTTCTGGCATTTCAGCCGTCGTCGGCCCGGCTTGCTTGAATCCTGATGGTGCAATGAGCAAGGGACTCACATCTGAGTATACCCTTCCACGCTTATGGTGGACAAAATGATTCAGAAAAGGGGGTGGTGATGAACAGAGTGTCTGAATTAAGCAGACCACTCTTACCCAGTCCAAAGATCAGGGCTTGATCCATCACCGTTTTTTAGCTCACTGCACCATCCCAGCTCAGAACCTGGCTAAATGCAAATTAGTCTGTTCCTGTCCCAGTGCATGATGGGAACAGGGAAAACCAAACTACCAAGCCAATTCTTATACTGGGAAGGAAACAAGCTCCCGGGGACCGGTTTCTGGCATTTCAGCCGTCGTCGGCTCGGCTTGCTTGAATCCTGATGGTGCAATGAGCAAGGGACTCACATCTGAGTATACCCTTCCACGCTTATGGTGGACAAAATGATTCAGAAAAGGGGGTGGTGATGAACAGAGTGTCTGAATTAAGCAGACCACTCTTACCCAGTTCAAAGATCAGGGCTTGATCCATCACCGTTTATTAGCTCACTGCACCATCCCAGCTCAGAACCTGGCTACATGCAAATTAGTCTGTTCCTGTCCAAGTGCATGATGGGAATAGGGCAAACCAAACTACCAAGCCAATTCTTATACTGGGAAGGAAACAAGCTCCCGGGGACCGGTTTCTGGCATTTCAGCCGTCGTCGGCCCGGCTTGCTTGAATCCTGATGGTGCAATAAGCAAGGGACTCACATCTGAGTATACCCTTCCACGCTTATGGTGGACAAAATGATTCAGAAAAGGGGGTGGTGATGAACAGAGTGTCTGAATTAAGCAGACCACTCTTACCCAGTCCAAAGATCAGGGCTTGATCCATCACCGTTTTTTAGCTCACTGCACCATCCCAGCTCAGAACCTGGCTACATGCAAATTAGTCTGTTCCTGTCCCAGTGCATGATGGGAACAGGGCAAACCAAACTACCAAGCTAATTCTTATACTGGGAAGGAAACAAGCTCCCGGGGACCGGTTTCTGGCATTTCAGCCGTCGTTGGCCCGGCTTGCTTGAATCCTGATAGTGCAATAAGCAAGGGACTCACATCTGAGTATACCCTTCCACGCTTATGGTGGAAAAAATGATTCAGAAAGGGGGTGGTGATGAACAGAGTGTCTGAATGAAGCAGACCACTCTTACCCAGTCCAAAGATCAGGGCTTGATCCATCACCGTTTTTTAGCTCACTGCACCATCCCAGCTCAGAACCTGGCTACATGCAAATTAGTCTGTTCCTGTCCCAGTGCATGATGGGAACAGGGCAAACCAAACTACCAAGCCAATTCTTATACTGGGAAGGAAACAAGCTCCCGGGGACCGGTTTCTGGCATTTCAGCCGTCGTCGGCCCGGCTTGCTTGAATCCTGATGGTGCAATGAGCAAGGGACTCACATCTGAGTATACCCTTCCTTTGGGAAAGTGGGCATTTTGATGTGCGTGGCCCTTTGTGCCTGGTGGCCTGTCTCCTAATTCACAACTGGGTATTAGGGGGATAGACCCATCTTTGCATTCCTAATAGGGGGCCATAAACTAGGGTTCTATGGGAAAATGCGTACTTCTGACTCTGAGGGGCCTCTCTGGGATGGCTATGTGGGGGTGAAATTGGGACCTGCATTCCAAGGAGCAGGGTATTGGTCTCACTAAAGGTTGTGATCAAACCTCACGGGGTAGGATAACAAACAGAACAAAATTTAGAGCAGGTCTGTTAATTTCAAGGGTGGCATTTTGAACTGATCATATCTTCAAACCCATATTGGGCACTGCTACTGGGGCTTCGGCCTCTGAAAGTAGAGAAACTTTTGGATTTGGAGCCATACTAAGCTGGTTCAATACTGGGTTATTGACATGAGAATCAATAGAAACTATATTTTTTAAAAATCATCAAAGCATACAAGATTGACATGAGGAATCATTAGGGCAGGAGGCACTGCAACTGGACTATGTGCAGACTTGTGGTGGCTTGGAACTTGTGGTGCTCCAAGAAGGGGACTATCACTTGGTGGATTTTGACTGGACATTGCTGGCCTGTCACTCGAGCCAACTGTTGTGGGCTGGTCTCGAAGTACTCTCCGAGGGCCAGTGAGCTGGCCTCCTGTCCACGAGGTCCCAGGGACACAAAGGATCTCACTGTCTTCATGAGATCGTAAGGACCGCACTCGTGGTCGTGGTTGGGACAAGGACCGTCCTGACATACACCATCATCTCACCATGCAAGAGGAGTGTGTGTGCAAAGATCAGCAGCCATCTGAGGTGCCAGAACGTGAGCACTTCAAGGAGTGCGGGGGAAGCTTGCAGAGTTGAAGGGACCCATGCTTGCAACCAAGGGGACCTGTGCTCGCTTGTGTTCCAGAGCGTGTGGTGTTCAAGGGGAGTTGGGGAACCTGAGCCGAGAGCTGAGAATGTCTTTGGCCTCAGATTATGAGGACAACAGTGCCTGACATCACAGCCTCTTTCCGAGATCGTTGGGTCCCTCTTCCTGGACCCACGCCAGAGAGTGCTTTGTTTTGGAAAACATTGTGACGAGACTCTAGAAGTTTCACGGGCACCTGCAGCAGACTGCCGGGATTTTACGGCAAGTTACACCTTCGCTTAAGTGGAAAACATTCCTCTAGACGGGGAGCGCACCAGCTTCCTGGGTCACAACCTTTTCTCCATGGGGGATCGTGATCTCGCTCTCATGCAGGTGCCGTTGGTTCCCTGAAGGTCTATTCCGGATGTGCGAAAATTAGTAACAATTTCTTTCCATGCCAAGTGGTTCGGACAGTCTAGTCAACAGGGCGCCTGCAGGGGCATGGTGTATTGTTGGCTGGTAGAGTTGGCTGGATCACGAGGCATAGTCAGAGACTAGTGAATGTTTAACCTTCCTGCAATGGGAAGTCCAACAATTGCATATAAATGTAAAGTGTATATACAATGTGTGTTTCGTTGTGATTCCAATATAGAAGTTTGACAATTGTGAATAACTGTAAAGTGTATATACAATGTGGGGCTTATTTCAAAGCCCCCTGCCCCACTGGTGCGACACTTTTTGTGACACACCGGGGGCACAACCTGCTGCCCTATTATTACAATCCAAAGTTGTGCCTTCCTCTGAAAAGGTGAAAGCATCCCTTGATGCACTGCTGTACGATCCTACTGGGGATTACCCAGCGTTCCTCAAAAGTTTCACACAAAAGTTTGTCTGTTCATATTCTTTATTTTTTTCTTATAATTCTCTCTTTTACTCTTTGTTTGAACATTCTGAATGTACATATGTATTCATTAGATCAGTCCAATGCATTTCGGTCGCTATGACCTTCATCTGGGACCATATGAGCTGAAAACAAGGCATAACAGTACTGTGTATCAGTAATAAAATCATAACATGACATAACAATTCAAAAACATTCCTGCATGTTCATAAATACTCGTCAAAACAAAATACACACGTTGTGATCAACTGTGATAACACCCAAATGTGAGCATGCTCTGTGCTGCATAGTAACAAGAAAAACGCCTTTGTGGCACTCACTTATTCTTCTCTTCGTACTATTTGTTATACAATCAGAACGCTATCTGAAGAAAAACACAATCATTAATGAAAACCGCTTTAGCTAGGGGCTTCACCCCTGCTACCATATCAGCCTGTTCGCATACGAAAGTTACTCACTTCATACACGTGAAAAACACGTCTTCTTATGCTGAACACTCTCCCGCAGTAAAGGTACCGGCATTAGCGCGATGCCGGTCCTCTTGCTGGATCTTTAACAAAACAACTTGTGTAGCCTTCAGTGTTCATCGTTCTCATTGGTCGAGCTCCCGATCACGTGGTCAGGGCTACAGCCAATGGGAGCGACCTAATCTTCCCTGATGGTCTTCAAACATGCTCGTAGAAAATGTGTATAACAGAATGAAGCTGTCAATAAAGTATCATGCTAACAGCAAAGTGCAAAAAAGACTCTCATGGAAACCAAGTGTCGTTTCTAAATAAAGTGCTTATTAAAGGTACAAACATGGGAAAATGAAATGTAAAATAAGTAACTCTGTAATAGCATAGACGCTACTGTGTGTTATTGTGGCAAATGACTCGTCCACCCTACCCTGTAGGAAAAGCAAAATGCGCTTATATACCCAACCCTATAGGACAGGCAAAACGTGCTTGTGTGCAATAATTCGCAATATTTACAGGTAACATGTGAATTCAACGCGATCATTAAGCCCAAAAGGCTTATGTGAGTTCAACATATACATCCAACTGTTTTCACGTTGAAGAAGGAATCTGTTATTATCTCGTCCTTCACTTTTATCAATCACTTCCAAGACTGTGAACTGTAGTTGAGACACGTTGTGTTTCTCTTCCTTAAAATGAGCTGCTACTGCTGACTTGATGTTACCTGTCCTGATGTTAGACTTGTGCTCATTTAGTCTTGTTTTTATCTTGCGGGTGGTTTTCCCTACGTAAACCTTCCCGCAAGGACACTTTAACATATAGATGACATTCGCCGTGTCACAGGTCGCATTCACACGGAGCTTGATGTGGTGTCCTTTCATAGGATGTGTTATTGCGCTGCCTCTAATGATGTTGTTGCAGTGCCCACATTGAAGGCAAGGTCTAGTGCCTCGGTAGGTCTCTGTTTTCGGTTTCATTTGTTTTAACAGTTCTCCAAGGTTTTTACCTCTAGTGAAGGCGAAAATGGGCTGCTGTTCAAAACTTTTATCAAAATCACTTTCAGCTCGTAGAATGTTCCAATGTGTTCGTATGATTCGCTTGTATTTGTGGCTCATCGTTGAGTATTTAGACACTATGGTCATTCTCTCTTGCTTAGCTTTGACGCGAGTCTTTAAAAGTTCTGCTCTGGGGATGCTTTGAACTTTGTCAATGGATTTGTTGATCAGGGCCACTGGATATCCTCTCTTACGGAATCTTTCGCCCATGGTTTCTAGTGTGCTTTTTACTTTGTCAGTCTCAGAGGTGATCCGTTTTGCCCTCATCATCTGAGATGTTGGTAAGTGAGTTTTCAGTGAATCCTGGTGAAAGCTTTGAAAGTGGACAGTGTTGTTTCTGTCAGTGGGTTTCCTATGCATCTCCGTTTCTATCTTGCCCTGGTGCAGTTTTACTCGAACGTCCAAGAAAGTAATAGAAGATTTAGACATTTCCCAGGTGAGTTCAATTCTCTCATTTTTTGAGTTTAGTTCAGTTAATGCCCGTTGGAGTGATTCCTCACTGCTCTTCCAAATGATGAAAACATCATCAATATATGTTGACCTTAAAATAGCTGTGATAAAGCGTAAAAATTATCAACTCCATCAAAAAGACTTGCATTTGTTCGTTGTAGTCAGTGGTTAGGATTGCTTCCTCCATCGCTTCTATTCCAGCTCCGTGAGGTATTGAGGTATACAAAGACTTGACGTCTGCTGTGCATAGTAGTAAGGTCAACAACAAGTGGTACCAACAATTGGTTGGAACCTCAATGGGCAATTGCGCCGCCCCGATATATGCTAATCTGTATATGAAGGCATATGAGGAACATTTCATCTTGAACAATCCCACTTGGACTAGCAACCTGAAAATGATAGTCCGCTATATTGATGATGTTTTCATCATTTGGAAGAGCAGTGAGGAATCACTCCAACGGGCATTAACTGAACTGAACTCAAAAAATTAGAGAATTGAACTCACCTGGGAAATGTCTAAATCTTCTATTACTTTCTTGGACGTTCGAGTAAAACTGCACCAGGGCAAGATAGAAACGGAGATGCATAGGAAACCCACTGACAGAAACAACACTGTCCACTTTCAAAGCTTTCACCAGGATTCACTGAAAACTCACTTACCAACATCTCAGATGATGAGGGCAAAACGGATCACATCTGAGACTGACAAAGTAAAAAGCACACTAGAAACCATGGGCGAAAGATTCCGTAAGAGAGGATATCCAGTGGCCCTGATCAACAAATCCATTGACAAAGTTCAAAGCATCCCCAGAGCAGAACTTTTAAAGACTCGCGTCAAAGCTAAGCAAGAGAGAATGACCATAGTGTCTAAATACTCAACGATGAGCCACAAATACAAGCGAATCATACGAACACATTGGAACATTCTACGAGCTGAAAGTGATTTTGATAAAAGTTTTGAACAGCAGCCCATTTTCGCCTTCACTAGAGGTAAAAACCTTGGAGAACTGTTAAAACAAATGAAACTGAAAACAGAGACCTACCGAGGCACTAGACCTTGCCTTCAATGTGGGCACTGCAACAACATCATTAGAGGCAGCGCAATAACACATCCTATGAAAGGACACCACATCAAGCTCCGTGTGAATGCGACCTGTGACACGGCGAATGTCATCTATATGTTAAAGTGTCCTTGCGGGAAGGTTTACGTAGGGAAAACCACCCGCAAGATAAAAACAAGACTAAATGAGCACAAGTCTAACATCAGGACAGGTAACATCAAGTCAGCAGTAGCAGCTCATTTTAAGGAAGAGAAACACAACGTGTCTCAACTACAGTTCACAGTCTTGGAAGTGATTGATAAAAGTGAAGGACGAGATAATAACAGATTCCTTCTTCAACGTGAAAACAGTTGGATGTATATGTTGAACTAACATAAGCCTTTTGGGCTTAATGATCGCGTTGAATTCACATGTTACCTGTAAATATTGCGAATTATTGCACACAAGCGCGTTTTGCCTGTCCTATAGGGTTGGGTATATAAGCGCATTTTGCTTTTCCTACAGGGTAGGGTGGACGAGTCATTTGCCACAATAACACACAGTAGCGTCTATGCTATTACAGAGTTACTTATTTTACATTTCATTTTCCCATGTTTGTACCTTTAATAAGCACTTTATTTAGAAACGACACTTGGTTTCCATGAGAGTCTTTTTTGCACTTTGCTGTTAGCATGATACTTTATTGACAGCTTCATTCTGTTATACACATTTTCTACGAGCATGTTTGAAGACCATCAGGGAAGACTAGGTCGCTCCCATTGGCTGTAGCCCCGACCACGTGATCGGGAGCTCGACCAATGAGAACGATGAACACTGAAGGCTACACAAGTTGTTTTGTTAAAGATCCAGCAAGAGGACCGGCATCGCGCTAATGCCGGTACCTTTACTGCGGGAGAGTGTTCAGCATAAGAAGACGTGTTTTTCACGTGTATGAAGTGAGTAACTTTCGTATGCGAACAGGCTGATATGGTAGCAGGGGTGAAGCCCCTAGCTAAAGCGGTTTTCATTAATGATTGTGTTTTTCTTCAGATAGCGTTCTGATTGTATAACAAATAGTACGAAGAGAAGAATAAGTGAGTGCCACAAAGGCGTTTTTCTTGTTACTATGCAGCACAGAGCATGCTCACATTTGGGTGTTATCACAGTTGATCACAACGTGTGTATTTTGTTTTGACGAGTATTTATGAACATGCAGGAATGTTTTTGAATTGTTATGTCATGTTATGATTTTATTACTGATACACAGTACTGTTATGCCTTGTTTTCAGCTCATATGGTCCCAGATGAAGGTCATAGCGACCGAAATGCATTGGACTGATCTAATGAATACATATGTACATTCAGAATGTTCAAACAAAGAGTAAAAGAGAGAATTATAAGAAAAAAATAAAGAATATGAACAGACAAACTTTTGTGTGAAACTTTTGAGGAACGCTGGGTAATCCCCAGTAGGATCGTACAGCAGTGCATCAAGGGATGCTTTCACCTTTTCAGAGGAAGGCACAACTTTGGATTATATAGGGCACCGAGGCAAGAGGTGCCGCTTTGATTGCACGCTCAGTTTACAAGAGGTACTATTGAACAGAGATAAGCCTTATCCATAAGCAAAGCAGTGCGCTCAGAGCCCCTACCTATTACAGTTCTCTATTATTACAATGACACATAAATCCACCCTGCGTGTTTTTTCCTGTCCTTGTAAACATGGCCCCTTTACACGCAACACTTTGCATGAAAGGGGCGTGCCATGGGGTTTACTGTGGGTGTTCCCACGCAACACCCATGGTTTCTGCCACATGTCCAGATTTACGAGAAATTGTAAACCTGGAAATGCGTCAGAATGCTACGCCTCCCCAGGGGAGGTGTAGGGACGATCAAGGAGGAGAAATGTTTTACTTTCTCCTCATTGTTTTCCTCTTTCTATGGGTGCTTCTTTCTGCAGCACACATAGAACAAGGAAATCACCTCTTGTGATCGTTTATGTGCAGGAAGTTTTTCCTTCCTGCACCTAAACAATCATTAAAATAAAATTATGTTTTTCAACTTCTATGTGTGCTGTATTAAGCAGCACCATAGAAGTTTCAAAACGCCATGGTGTCCCTTCCTGCACATTGACAGTCATTCCCCTCAATGCAGGCACCCGTGCACTATGATGCAAGGGTGCCTGTGTCGGCGCATGGCAGCAAATTGTGGGGAGAGCAAAGGGATCCGTGATATCGTTGTAATTATGAGGGATCCCTGTGCTTTGAAATCAACGCAACGCGGGGCAGCCAAATGGCATGCGGCACCGCGCTGTTAATTTCTTACAAATGAGTCCCTGTGTATCTAGTTTTTATTTCAGTGCATATGTGTAATACAAAGACAAGTGTTTTTATACATACGGTACGCAGTCTGGTGAACGCAGTGTGTTGCGGGGGGAGGGGTGGGGGCTGTGACAACGTTTTACACCTGAGCCCTGAGGATAAGCCTGACTGCTCAGTGGCAAGCTACCAGAGAGTGAGCACAGGCTATCAGACAAGTCTATTTTACTCATCCTATTTGGAAAGGTGGGTTCTGACGGGCTTCGATACGTCTTAGCCAGCGCAGAACCGCAGGGTCTAACACTCTATGGGGGCATATTACCAACAACTAGTGATAATTATCGCTATGTTGGCTTAGCGGCAATATTTTTATCGCCGAGCTGAGGCGATTTTTATCGCTTAGGAACCTTGCTATTATCAAGGTTTATCTCCTAAGCGATAAAAATCGGCCGAAATGCATGAATATCGCTGAATAGTCAGCGATATTCATGCATTACCGAGCTAATGCTCTTAGCCATGTTATCCACCTACCATTGGATAACATGGCTAAGAACTGCTCTGGGGCAGGTGTTAGCTTTTGGAGATAATCGCGCTTAGCGCGAATATCTCCAAAAGTTGATAATAGGAGATAGCGATGTTAGCGTCGCTAACATCTTGGCACGCCCTCTTTGCATGTCATTAGTGATAAATTTCACTGACATGCAAAGCGTGGCCCAAGATGGTCCCTATCTCCTACTAGCTGTCGCTAACTGGTGTTAGCGACAGCAAGGTAATAGGGAGATAATTTTATCTCTGCTTTTTAAAGCCAAAAAAGCAGAGATAACCCCTTGATAATGAAAGGGCGAGATTTTGATCGATACCTTATATCTATTGATCCAAACCTCGATCTGGTCGACTGAACCTTTATTGCCTGTCTGTAAGGAAAGAAAGTGCACCTATTTCCAAGTTAGTTCACCCAAGAAAGGACTCTACTCTCAAAGATCACGGACAACTTCTAGTTTTCAAAAGTTTATTGTAAAGATATAATGAGCTGCAAATACAGGCATCTCAGAATGAGATTCACGAGATACACAGGTCCAATTACATACATGTGCTCTCGAAAAGCCCTCAGACGAGCGACAGAAATCACTAACACAAGTTCTAAAAATAGCAAAGCTATCAGCATAGACGCATATCTCTCCTTCATTTAGGTTGGAGGAAAACAAACACAGGTTAGGCGTCCCTACCCTGTTCTAGATGGTATCCCTACTTAACCAAATCCCAACCTAACAAAGGTGTCAGCAATGAATGACCCCCAAGGGAAGTCACCCACTCTAAGTCTCTTGGTGAAAACCTAAAGTTCTCCAGTCATGACCCCTCACTGCCTACCCATCCGCTCTCTAAAGGGTCCTCAGGTCTCTGCTCTAACTCCACCCAGGGGTGCTGTCCCTAATACAAAACAGTCAACAACATTTGAGACGCCCCTTGCGAAACGCCTCTCACGAGGTGCAACTTCAGGCTTTTTCCATGATGCTTTGTATTGGGCCTCAGACGTTAGAGTTGACCTTGCTTCTCAGTCTCTTCTCCGGCCCGCTGATACCCCTTAAACATTCCAGAACCCTCCTCCATGTCTGGGCCGTCTACTGAACAGGCCTCTATTCATTCATTTATAATTGGATCCCCCCTTTCCTGTTGCAGACAGATATCTGCCGCCAAGAACCCAACTCTCATAAACTTCTAAAAAGGCTTGCAACATTTCTCAGCCCAGACATGTACGTGTAAATCAATGCTAAAACATTTCAGGCCTACAATATTTCTCATTATGATTATAGCATTCAACTTCTTCATTTAATTAAAACATGTTAATACTCTTATTCTATTATTAAGTAAACAATTCTATAAATCATGGCCTATTTAATGCAATGACCAAAAACCTTAAAACAATCTGTGTCGTGAAAAGAACCACCTTCCCTTTCCCTCCAGCTCTGGCCCTGAGGCCTACCACGTTCTGCATTTTATCCCAGACCATCTTATATGTTAACAGCTACACGACATAGATTCAAAATAATCACGTCTACTAAAATCATATAATGTCACGCATTTCTGTATTAATTCCACTTCTACTTAAATCTCTATATTAGCTATACATTTAGAATATAATTTCAGATACTATTAGCACTCATGGCATTTCTCTTCATGAATTATGCTCTCTATAGGTAAGTGTGATGTACTCATATATTTATATCAGTTTGCGCTCTCTCAGTTCCCCCCTTTGATGACCTCTCGGGGTCATCACTAACATTTAAACTGCAGTTATTGCTGGCATTCTCTGCGCTTCCAGAGCTCTCAGGCTCCTGTACTGATTATCTTGTATGGCAGCCAATCTCTGCAACTGTTCTCTTTGGGCCTTTTCTGACCTTCTTGCTCTGTACCATTTGAATACCCTCACCAATCCCCACAATATTATCCCACAGATCAATATTATGATGATAGGCTTTAGAATATACCATATAAAGCTTTTTCCTAAGGTGGAAAACCACCCTCCAACTGCACTCATTCCGTGGCCCACCTTTTCCCAGACATTTTCTCTACTCAAGTCTTCGATCTCTTTGTGTATATTAGTTATGTTCTTAATAACTTTCTCAAGGGGTTTTGAAAGGTCTGGAATGTAAGTGCAACATTCCTGAACCTTCAAAGCCTTACAGACTCCGCCCTCTTTTGCTAATAGGACATCTAATGCAAGACGATTTTGAAGAACCATAGCCCTTATCGATTGCATCTCTCCTTCTACCAGCATTAAGGACTGAGCAGTGCTGGCAGACAACCTGTCGACAACTGTTGCCAGTCGTCTAATTTTAACATCATTAAGGATTATTCCCAAAAGAGGGAACATAGCTCCAAAGACATCTCCAACCATTTCTGCATCGCCTAAATCCCTCCTTCCCCTCGATGATGTCTGGCCCTCAATGATCAATAAGTCTTGTGCATGATATATTTTGGGGAAGACAATTTGCCAAGTAACATGATCCATACCAGTTGTCAGGTAGTCTCACGTAAGCATTTCTTCCACATACAAAATACACATTTGGAATCACTTGCATTCCCTTCAGGAAATCCTTAGTGTAGTACTCTAAATTAAAAGCATGTTCACAGTCAACTTCACCCACGTATACATTTTCATAATACGTTTTGGCTCGGTGAAGACATAACTTTCCTCTCTGCGCTTTATCTAAAGCTATTGGACCACTACTACCCTTTCTCTTATGTGACTTCTCTTCCTCGGTCCAATCTATTTTCCCTTGTCCTGATTTCTTCAAAATCTTTTGTCTCCTGTAACGATCATCCACCTGCCCTATGAACTTCTTCTCGACTTCTGACACCTTGCATGTCAGGTTATTTCTACGGGCATGTGAAGTATCTAAGGTAATCCAAGGAATGAAGAACTTGGCCAATCTGTCTTCACTCTTCCAGTAATCCCATTTATTCATCTGCTTATAATTCGGGACTTCTGGCAACACAGAATCATAATTGGAGAAATAGTATTCAAAACTATCTCTCTCATAAAATATACTAAGCAATAAGCTACATGTAATGCCATATGTCAGAGGGAGGTGATGATATCGAATTCCTTCATCTACAGACGCAGGCAACTGCATGCAGACGTAGCAATCCTTAACCTCCATGGCATCCACGTATTCATACAAAAGTTTAGCATAAGCATTTGACCTAAAGTCTCCTTGGGACTCGTCTACATGTAACCTGCGGGCTTCTGCAGCCAATAACGCTTTCTCTTGAGTGTTTTCCCTTTTCTCACCTGCAACAGTAGGTGTAAGTGTTACTACAGAATTCGCATCAGTTACCTTTACCTCTTCCTCATGTCCCTTTACATAAGAAATTGTTACCACTAAAGCTATTAATATTATCACTCCTACTATTAGTGTACCTATTATACATTTAGCTCTGCGGTTCGGGGTGCCGGCCTCCATTTCGTCAGACTATATAGTTCTCTCTTTATCTCCGCAAAAGTTCTTTTCCTCTCGTTCCTTTACAGTCTCCTTTCAATCCTTTTTGTCTTTAGAATCCACACAGTTGGAGGCTGACAACCTTCTTCGCAAAAGTCCTTTAACAGTTCAAAAAGACAACCCTAGCCCTTCTCCATCAACTCAAGGGATTCCCTAAAATTCTCTGCTTCCTGGGCGCTAGGTAATCTTCTTTTTCTGCTTGCTTTATTTACAAAGTCCTTTAACAATCGACTATCAGATTTGTGGTTGCAGCTTCAATAGCATAGTTCAATATTTCCAAGCGAAGAGTGTGCTCTTCATGTGCTGTTATCGTTGTACCAAAGTCGGGGAATTGCAATTCTGTAAGAAACATGTGCTTTAACTTGCTGAGGCGGGGAGGTCTGGGGAGCACGAATGTTAGTGACCCTTCTTGTTCGACACCGGGTACCAACAATCGTATTTCCACGGTGATAATGGGCTCAGAACTGGACACCACCACCGCTCGGATCCTCCCTGTCTCCGGTTTCACAGACATTTGTCGCCAGATATGTCCACTCAGGTGTGGAGTATCTTCTGTTAGGCACACGCACTCTTCTTGACCTTCTTCGGTCTGGTGCTTCAGCGCCCTGAGCACCTTCTTCTGGGTCTGAGTCTTCTGATATCGGAGGAAGGGTTGCTTCTGGAGTTGACCTCAGGCTAGAACTTCTTCTTTGTGGCCAATTTGCTTCTCCACGTGCCCTTCTACTCCTTCTCCTTCTGGTCTGTTCTCGCTCTCTTTCAGACCTGTCAGGGTCAGACTCGTACTCCCAGCTGTCTTCTCCTTCTGTAGCGTCTTCTGTTTCGCTGTTGTACTGACCGTCCTCAGCTTGGTCAGACTCATTCCCTGCTTCCACTGGCACCTCTACAGCTTGGCTAGCCCCCTCTATGGCTTCTTGGTCCTCTGCTGGACGTCCATCCGAGAGAGGAGCTGTTTCCAGAGGTGCTGGAACCCTTTTCGTATGCGACGCGTGTATCCAGTTGGGCAGGCCTCCCACCTTTACAGCTGTACTTGTGATCAGGATGACCTGGTAGGGCCCACGCCAACGAATATCCAAGCAGCTTCTTCTCACATGTTTCTTCACCAGGACCCAGTCCCCAGGATACAGGTCATGGCAAGGGCCCTGGCACGCTGGAACCTCTGCAGCCTGCACCTGAAGGGACACAGAACGCATGGCGTCAGACAGCCCCTTACAATAGTCCAGGATCATATCATCTGTGATATTTAACAGTGCAGTAGCTGGAATAGATGGCAGCCTCATTGCTCTCCCCATTAACACCTCATGTGGTGACAACCCTGTTCTTCTGTCTGGGGTACTGCGAAGGCTCATTAGGACTAATGGCAGGGCATCAGGCCAACTCAGGGTCGTTGAGGAACAGACTTTAGCTATTCTGGACTTGATCGTTCCATTGATCTGTTCCACAATTCCTGAGGCTTCTGGTCGGTAACTGCAATGGAGCTTCTGGTCAATATTTAGCGCAACACAAATCATCTTCACAAGCTCGCTGTTAAAATGTGTTCCCCTATCTGATTCCAAAAAGGCCGGCACCCCGAAACGAGGGATAAGTTCTCTAAGCAGTAACTTAGCCACTGTGAGGGTGTCGCACCTACGTGTAGGATATGCCTCAACCCATCTGGAGAACACACAAACAACCACCAGGACATAGCGAAGGCGGTTGCATCTTGGCATTTCAATGAAATCTATCTGCATTCTATTGAATGGACCTCCAGACCTTCCTATGTGACTTAGTGCAACTGGTGTTCTTTTTCCTACGTTCAGCTGCTGGCAGGTCACACAACGCTGGCACACTGCTTCTGCTGCTATTCTAAACTTAGGATTGTACCAAGTCTGTCTAAACACTCTCAGCATAGCATCTCTCCCTAAGTGTACTGGACCATGTATGAGTCTAGCCATTGGACTCACCATCTCATTGGGCAACACTGCTCTGCCGTCTGCTGAGACCCAAAAATGGGTCTCACCCATTACACATCCTGCCTTTTCCCATGTTTCCTTTTCTGAATCAGGAGCATTTTCTTGCATGGTTGACAATTCATCCCAAGTATCAACAGTTTCCAGTATCATGGCTAATTCAGTTCTTACATTTATTCCACCCACATCCACCTCTGTGAAAGAGTAACCTTGTTCTGCGCAATACCGCGCAACTTCATCAGCATATCTATTGCCTTTCGAAACAAAGTCCTCATTTTTGGTATGTGCGATGCACTTTACAACTGCGATACTTGCTGGACATTGCAATGCTTCTAACAACAAGCGCACAAACTCTCCATTGCGAATGGGAGAGCCTGAAGAAGTCATGAACCCTCTTTGAGACCATAACTGCCCGTAATCATGAACTACCCCAAACCCGTATTGGCTGTCGGTGTAGATGGTGACTCGAATTTGATTGCCTGCTAAGCAAGCACGTGTCAGGGCAATAATCTCGGCTACCTGAGCGGAGTTTACTCCTTCCAGGCACCCTGCTTCCACAACTCCTTCAATTGTACAAACAGCATACGCTGCTCTCAACTGCCCAACTTCGTCTCTTACACATGAGCCATCGACAAAGAAAACTTCGTCTGGGTCGGTCAGTGGCTCATCTACGATGTCGGGTCTGGGTTTGGTGCATAGTTCAGTCACATCGAGACAGTCATGGTCTGTATATTCATCATCATCATCAATATCATTTGGAAGTGGCATCAAGGTAGCAGGGTTCAAAACAGAGCATCTCTTGAGGGTCACGTTCTCTGCAGCAAGAATAACTTGCTCATAGCGCGTGAGCCTGCTGTTGGTCAGATGCTGTGTTTTGGTCCTGGTCATTAACAGTTCAACAGAATGTGGCACGCACACCTCTAACGGGTGCCCCATGACGATATTTTCACATCTCTCAATGCTGACACCCGTTGCAGCAACGGATTTGAGACATCCGGGCAACGCTGCGGCTACTGGGTCTAAAGTAGCCGAGAAATAAGCAACTGGTCTACGGGCATTCCCATGGATTTGGACCAACACAGACAACGCGCAACCTTCTCTCTCACAACAGTAAAGAAAAAATTGTTTATTGTAATCAGGCATTCCCAATGCCGGAGCACGACACAGGTCCTCTCGCAACTGTAGGAACGCCATCAAACAGTCTTTGTCCCATGGTACCGGATCACTCACCTCCTTGTGCGTCAGTTTTTGCAAAGGTTTTGCTTTCAGTGAAAAGTTCACGATCCACTGTCGGCAATAACCCACCATCCCTAGGAACATCCTGACCTCTCTCTGGGTCTGAGGCGCATTCATTTTCATGATCGCCTCTATCCTGTCTGGTGACACTTTTCGTTTGCCTTTCTCAATTCTGTGTCCCAAGTACTGCACTTCCGTCAGGCAGTACTGCAATTTTCCCGGGGATACCTTATGCCCATTGGCAGCTAGGTGATTTAACAAAGCAATGGAGTCTTCCCTGCAAGCTTCTTCTGTTTCTGACGCCACAAGGAGGTCGTCTATGTACTGGACCAGGACTGACTTCTGGGGCAGCACTAGACTTTCAAGATTTTTCTTCAGAAGCTGGTTAAAGATCGATGGACTCTCTGTATACCCCTGAGGGATACGACACCATGTTAGGACGCGATTTTCCAGCTTAAATGCGAAAAGAAAATGGCTATCTTCGTCCAAAGGGATCGAAAAGAAAGCCTGGCAAAGATCGATCACAGTGAACCACTCTGCTTGGAATGGAATCTGAAACAGTATCACTGATGGATTCGGTACCACTGGACAACATGAAACGACTATGTTATTAATCTTTCGAAGGTCCTGCACTATCCGAAATTTCCCATTTGGTTTCTGTAGACCCATAATCGGGGAGTTGCATGGACTACCCACGATTTCTTTCAGTATTCCCTGTTTAATCATGGACTCGATCACGGGTTTTATGCCTGCAATCGTTTCTGGAGTCAATTTGTATTGGGGTGTTCTTGGGAACTCAGCATGCGGTTTCACTACAATTTTCACTGGGTCCACCCCTTTGACCAATCCAATCTCTTCCCCAGTGAAATCCCATACTTCTGATGCCACTGTCTCTCTCAAGTCCCAGGGGAGCTCGTCTACTGTCAAAGTAGGGTACAGCTCCACGCATATTCTAGAGTTTGCGACTTTGAAATCTGCATCATCATCATTTGTCAGTACCTCCACTCCCTGAGGTGTACAGTATATAGTACAATTTAATTTACACAACAGGTCTCTTCCTAGCAGACACACAGGACTTGAATCGCAAACCACAAACTGGTGCTCATCGCTGTACTTTCCTATTTTCACCTGTACCGGTTCTGTCAATTGGCTGGTTATTCTCCTGTTTGCGACCCCTACCACCTGTATGGTCTCTCCAGACATGGGCAGGTCTGGAACTGCAGCTGATCTGATCGTGGATCTAGTGGCTCCTGTGTCCACCAGAAATGTCGTAGGGCACCCTGCTACTTCTGCTTCCACATAGGGTCCCCTCTGATCTACCTCTAAGGCTGCCCCGAGGGTGCAGTCTTCTCTTTCCACTCTCTGTCCGGTTAATGGGTCCACATAATAGCATTCTTCACCTTCCACAAACAGGGGCATTTGTCTATAGGTCTTACCCATACTCCCTACTCGAGGAGGTTGCGGGAACTGGGCTCGGGGAGGAGCCCCCCCCCCTTTGAGCACCTTTCCTTGGTATGGCGTCGCCCCTCTCATAGGTGCGCTCTGGACCTCTTCCTCCTCTATCTCTTGCTCTCCTATCTCTACATTGTAAGGGCACTCGCGTTTCCAATGCCCCAACTCGTTGCACTGGTGGCACCTAGTCGTTTTCTTCAAGGTAGCTATGTCTACTCTGGGTCTAAAGGTAGTACTCTCCTCATTACCCTTGTTCTGACTGTACTGCTTCTTACCTCCTGTACCTGTCCCTTGCTGCTGTTGTTGCGGTCCCCCCTTTCCTGCTGCCTGCAATTGTACCACCATCAGCTTCTCTTTTAGTTTCTTAGCCTTGGAGTCTACCTCATCACAGCAGTACCTGGCATATCTCAGTATTTCATCTAGGGGTCTACTTTGCCAACAAATCGAGTGTTGCTGAATCATCAAACTAATATCCGGTCTCAGTCCCAGGACGAACTTGGACACGAATTGCCCTATGTCCTTTGGATCCATTACATCCAAGCCGCTATACTGTTTAAACGCCTTCAGCAATCTCTCGTAATATTCATGGACTGTCTCTTTGGGTTCCTGTCTCGTTCTGTCTATTCTGACCCAATCTATGTCTTGCATAGGCACTTTTTCTTTCAGCCAAGTCATCACTCTCTCGAATTTTGCCATCACGATCTCGGACGGCCCATTAGTCCTAGCATCTCTCTCTGGCTCCGTTGTGGGCCACTCAGCGCTAACCTTGCATGCTGTCCACAGATCCCCTGGTACTACAATGTCAAACAGCGTGTTCAGATCTATCCATAGGACTTTTGAGATCTTTACAAACCTCTCGACTTGCTTGTACCACTCCACGGGGCTCTCTCGTAACTTGGGGAAAGATGTGGTAAAAGCAGCTAAATCTCCCCTACTCCAAGGGACATGTACATAGCTCCCATTGGCAACTTCACGCAAAGGGTAAGCTTCTATTCCCTGCTGTCCTGGTGTTATACCAATCATGCTTCTTCTGCCGGTCCCTTTCTTGGACCACCTCTCTTCCCACTTATCTAGTGCCCTCCATGTCCTTATTCCAGTAATCAATTCCCTTATGTGTGTTTTCAGCCCAATCGTTCTCCTCTCATCTAGATCCCGATCTGAGTAATGTAGCCTGTGGTTACCCTGTAATGCTTTGGTTCTTGACAAGTCCACCATATATTTGCCTGCTAGTTCGACTAACTTCTCATGGACTGCTCTCGCCTTTCGTGTGATGTCCTTTGCCATATACAGTATTTCATCCTGTTCATACATTTCCATTCTTTCCAAAGGCAGGGTACCATCTACCATGTCATCCAGATCTGACCTTAAGCTGGAGACATCTAGTCTCTTGGCTTTTACCTCAGCTCGCAATATGTCTTTTGAAGGGGGCTCACTGGTCTCCCTACCATCCCAACTTCGAGCTCTGCGTTTGGGCTCGGGAGAATTAATGGGTGGCCTCCCTTGCTCCCATCTCTCCAGGTCCCATGCTCGGCCATCCGATCTTGGAAGGTGATGGAACACGGGCCTTTTATCCCTACTCTCTCTCTGCCTATTCTCGTCTTCTTCTCTCCTCTCACCGCACATCTCTCTGTTATTTTCCCTCTGGTCGCTACACTCCCTTTGCCTCGTATCGCTCAATATCCGATACGATCCTTCCTGGTTCCCCATATTCCCTGGGCTGCGCTCATTTCTGTCATCACAGGGACTATGGTGCGACCTCTCACAACTCCCATTCTGTTCTCTGGTGGCGGGCACACAGTGTGGACATTTAAAGCTGTCTCTGTACTCTTGTGCTCTCCTCTCCCCTTCACTGAGTATTGGGCACGCCACCCCTTCACTCCCGGGGCCCCCGTTCTCCAGGTCTGTTCTACCTCCACTCCGGGCCCAATGGGTGACTCCCCTACTCCCTCTACAGTCCCACTCCGGGCTACTCTCCCCAGCCCCGCAGTGAGTTCGTGCTCTGCTGTCCTGACTTTCCCTTTCTGCTTCTGCAGCATTGATGCACTTTTGAGCCTTCACTGCCTCATCCCACTGCTTCATGTACTCATTTAGTTCTTGAAAGGATTTTCGTCCAGATCCCCTCAGATCCATTGGCCATCTAGGGCCCCCAGGATCTCCTCCTGGGTCCCCTGCTGTGTGCATCGGGGTACTCCACTCTCTGGGTATCGGCATCTGACTTGGGGAATTAGTGGTATCGTTCCTCCTTGCCTGCTCTGCTCTTTCTCTGTCTTTCCGTTTCCGTTCTTCCCCTTTTGCTCTCTCTTGGTCATATATCGATATTATAGGACCTATGGTAACAGGTACCTGTAGTGCATCTGGTAATGGGTAGGATGTGGCGCTTTCCGTTTCCGGCGCTCTTTGTACCACAAACCTACCGACTACCTGTTGCACCTGACTAGGCTGGAGCAACTCTTTCTTTGGCTCAGGATCCCACTGTGAACTGGGAAGCGGTCTATGCTCTCCTGCAATGCCCCCCTTTTCTCCTTCAGTATTCTCGACCTCTCCCCCTGCTCTATTATACGGGGGTGGCCTGTCTGTCAGTAATCTGTTTATCAGGCTGTCCTCTGTTTCGCTCTCATCATCTTCTTCTAGGGGGCTTTTATTTACTGGCGCCTCTAACACTGGGTACAGTTTATTTATTTCCAAATTATGCACTCTCCATCTTTTAGCATCCGCATCCCACCTGGCATCCTGTACTGCCCTTACCGAGCGTTTCACCCTTTCTTGTCGTCTGTTCATATTCCTTTCATGCGCTGCCCTAAGCCATGCTTCAAGGGCTTCAAACTGGGTTGGTCTAGGCAAGGGTCTCTTTGAGGTCATGACTGATTTCAATCGATGTAACACCTCTAATCTGAACGTCCCGTACTTCGGGAACGTCAGTTCCTCGTTTCCTTCAGTAATCTTACTCCACTCTGATATCCAAAGGATCGTATGCAACCCAACATTTACTGCCATATAACGAGCTGGCGTACCCTCCGGCGGGGCTTCTTCCCCTTCATACGATCCTCGCCTCTCTTTCTTAAACAGCGCTTTCAACCATTTAAAACACTTCATAATTATGCGCACAAAATCCAGCCTCGCTACTCTGTTTACTTCCTGGTGACACTCCACCAATCCTGTCGCGGCTTTTCTAGCTTGGCCTATCACAGCGCGGTCTTTCTCCTGTTGGCCAATCACGTCGCGACCCTGTATGACGTGTTCGCTAGCTGGCCTATCACAGCGCGGTCTTTCTCCTGTCAGCCAATCACTGCGCGACACCACCTGACGTCTCTTTTCTCCGCTTCGCAGCAGCACCCCTCCTTTCTCAACTCGTCTCCCGGTTATGCATGCGTCCCATTCATACACTGAAAAAAATGACTACTTCCGACCAAGCGGTCACTTCTCTCGACTGTACGTCCACAGTCTATCTGTAATTGTCAACACAACTGACGAGATGTCTATCGTCTCTCTGATAGGTTACTTACACACACAGTAACTTCCGACCAGCGTCCGTTACTCACGCACTCACTCTTACGTTCCCCCTATCTCGGTCTCTCGGGTGATCAATGGTACCTCATGACCCCCTTCACTCTAGTTGACAATTACTCTGGGTGTCCGATACACCCGAACCACTTAAGCTCTCCTTGAACTTAAGATTTCCACCGGTTGCGCGCGCTCACAACCTGTTCCACAGTCACTCTACAGACATTCAACTCCGCCAGACATTACAACATAGACACAATACAAAAACACCGCAATCTAACACGCATAACCCTTTATACTCACTCTCGACCGATACTGCTGCTTTTTCTGTCTCACGTCATCCGGATCTTCATCTGCGGGCTGTTCTTCCGATCATCGATTTCTAGGGGCCTTGGGGTAAGCTAACCTGGCCTAGGTCACCGTCCTCAAGAAGGCAACCATCCTCTATAGCTACCAACTGAAAGGGCGAGATTTTGATCGATACCTTATATCTATTGATCCAAACCTCGATCTGGTCGACTGAACCTTTATTGCCTGTCTGTAAGGAAAGAAAGTGCACCTATTTCCAAGTTAGTTCACCCAAGAAAGGACTCTACTCTCAAAGATCACGGACAACTTCTAGTTTTCAAAAGTTTATTGTAAAGATATAATGAGCTGCAAATACAGGCATCTCAGAATGAGATTCACGAGATACACAGGTCCAATTACATACATGTGCTCTCGAAAAGCCCTCAGACGAGCGACAGAAATCACTAACACAAGTTCTAAAAATAGCAAAGCTATCAGCATAGACGCATATCTCTCCTTCATTTAGGTTGGAGGAAAACAAACACAGGTTAGGCGTCCCTACCCTGTTCTAGATGGTATCCCTACTTAACCAAATCCCAACCTAACAAAGGTGTCAGCAATGAATGACCCCCAAGGGAAGTCACCCACTCTAAGTCTCTTGGTGAAAACCTAAAGTTCTCCAGTCATGACCCCTCACTGCCTACCCATCCGCTCTCTAAAGGGTCCTCAGGTCTCTGCTCTAACTCCACCCAGGGGTGCTGTCCCTAATACAAAACAGTCAACAACATTTGAGACGCCCCTTGCGAAACGCCTCTCACGAGGTGCAACTTCAGGCTTTTTCCATGATGCTTTGTATTGGGCCTCAGACGTTAGAGTTGACCTTGCTTCTCAGTCTCTTCTCCGGCCCGCTGATACCCCTTAAACATTCCAGAACCCTCCTCCATGTCTGGGCCGTCTACTGAACAGGCCTCTATTCATTCATTTATAATTGGATCCCCCCTTTCCTGTTGCAGACAGATATCTGCCGCCAAGAACCCAACTCTCATAAACTTCTAAAAAGGCTTGCAACATTTCTCAGCCCAGACATGTACGTGTAAATCAATGCTAAAACATTTCAGGCCTACAATATTTCTCATTATGATTATAGCATTCAACTTCTTCATTTAATTAAAACATGTTAATACTCTTATTCTATTATTAAGTAAACAATTCTATAAATCATGGCCTATTTAATGCAATGACCAAAAACCTTAAAACAATCTGTGTCGTGAAAAGAACCACCTTCCCTTTCCCTCCAGCTCTGGCCCTGAGGCCTACCACGTTCTGCATTTTATCCCAGACCATCTTATATGTTAACAGCTACACGACATAGATTCAAAATAATCACGTCTACTAAAATCATATAATGTCACGCATTTCTGTATTAATTCCACTTCTACTTAAATCTCTATATTAGCTATACATTTAGAATATAATTTCAGATACTATTAGCACTCATGGCATTTCTCTTCATGAATTATGCTCTCTATAGGTAAGTGTGATGTACTCATATATTTATATCAGTTTGCGCTCTCTCAATAATATGCCCCTATATTTCTTTTTTTAGCTTAGATTTTTTTGCGGCTCTTCTATACGCATATGCTTGCATTACTGATATTCTCCACATATTGTTGCTGTGGTCGCCATATCCAGAAAATCAAATAACACGCCCTACATGTATTTGACCTGACGCAAGCTGTCCTTTGTTGGAAGGCCCGAACCCAGCCCCAGTTCCCATTGCCTGGTATTCTTCACTGAGCACGTAGTTTTCTGAGCTTCTCCTGCATAAACATGTTGCTCATTCCTCTTCTCCCAAACGTGCATTTTTCAGCAGACGGCATTCTGCATTCCCACTGAACCAGGACCCCTTTGTTTTCTCTGAACAGACCATTGCATTTGAATTCAAAGCACCGCCAGTGATGCATTTTGTGGTGGCTGCAAAGGAAGTGAGTCACTCCATAGACACGGCTCAGCCGCCGGCCCCAGCGCCTCGTGCCAAGGGAAGATGCTCGGCCTTCAAGTGTGAATGTCATTCCGCCATTTTGGACTTGGACATCTGAATGCCGGCCCAGGATGATTCCAACACATCATTAACCTTCTATATCCCAGGTGTCAATGGCTATAGCCTGAATTATGCACCAGTCTGCGAGCTATAGCAGGCAGTGTTAATGCAGCAACCTGTCCATTATGTGATTGTGTGTTTTCGTATAACATGGCTGTTGCTTACCACCCACTGGGGGTTTCTGACCAAAGGGGGTGATTTATGTGGCTGAAGTCGGTGTTAGTAGACGCAAGGCGGCAGCTGGAGTACCCGAGCCATCTTTTCAGTAGTGTTTAATGGGTTTCACTTTCTTTGGCGTTTGCACAGTTGTCCTAAGGCAACAAAAGGACAGCAGGCACCGTTAAAAAGAGAAACATTCCGCAAAGAGGACAGTTGTGTTTCTTAAGAATTATTTTTGTTAAGGATCAGATGCTACAAAAAAGTATGTAGCGCACCCACATACCACGAGGTAAGTGGCATACATTGCAGATGCATTAGGGTGCACAGGCATGTTTGGCACTTATAAGACACATACACAGTGCACGCCATAAAGAAGGCCCCTTATTAGGAGGCGCTAGTATTATTATAATATTGTACTCACTTTATCAACCGTGGAAATGTGAAAGTTGAGTCGTCATGCCTAGAGTCAATTCCGCAACCTTAAGGCTGTAACTACAGCTCCTACCTTTAGCAAATGAAGCATATACTAAAGAGGTTAATACTGCCCTCTGTGCCTTTTTTTTACACAAATGCCGATTTTTCGCGTAACATTATCATGAAAAAGTTAATTTTATCACAAAACGGGGACTTTCTTGTCAGTTTTGAGCTTGATTATCCAAGAAAGAGAAGATAGAATAACACGGTGTGAAGAAGCCATACCGTAAAGAGGAAAAAGTGTCCTTTTTAGCCATTTTTGCACGACTAACACTCACCAACAATAAGCATTATAGAACAACCCAATGATCTCTGCTTGGGTTTTGGGACATATTGTAGCGTCATTCACTCGATTGCCCCATTAAAATATAATGTGGTCCTTACTGTAGATACTCTGGACTAGGAAACTGATTTTAGGATATCTAAGAGCCTACCTCCAACTAGAAACAGATAGTTGTCATTGCAACTTCCTCTAATGAACCCCATCTACACAACTTGGCACAATGGGTGAGGAGACTAGGGTGCTGATTTACTAAGATTTTATGCTGTTTTGCGTCACAAAAGTGACGCAAATTGGCACAAAATCTATTTGTCCAATCTTCTTTCCAGTGCTTAACTTGAATGGAAATAATGTGAAAGTAATACGAAGCAGTGCACAGCTCTGCTTTGCATTACTTAGAGCCAAGGGGGCGTTGCATCGGGGCACATGGGCATTCCCATGCACCCACCCAAGGTTTCTGCCACTAAATAAAGTAGACAGGGTTTAGCATCAGAAATAGCGCACCCTTCAACCAGGCACTATGAAGGAGAAATGCTTTTTTTCTCCTTTATTTTCTGATTTTGCATGTGTGCTGCACTGTACAGCACACGTACAAAGTGGGACAATGTTGACAATTATTCTAAGCATCGAATTTTGTACTGGAAGGGCACCCTTCCAGTACAAAACGTATGGGAGACTCACAGAGACACCCTTGCACTGTGGTGCAAAGGTGTCTCCATGGCACACAACAGCTAATTTCAGCACTGGCGCTAAGAAGAGGCGAGGAGAGGGTCATATTTCAGTAAATGTGGCGCTCTCTCCTTCTTATTATTGGAGATAAACAAAGGCCCCCTGAACTATACTTGTTCGATTCCTAGGACAGGGATAAACATATGTGAAAAAACAATTCCTAGGCAATCATAAATGAATACATATGTAAATATGCGGAGGGTATCTCCTTCTCACGCAGAGCAGCGCAGCATTTGCGGCTGATGCACTGCACTGCATGAGAAATGTTAAATCTGGCCCTAAATGTCACAGATGTACTGGTGTTTTATCACTGTAACTAACTACCATAATGAATTTCGTTTTGTGTGAAAAGCCAGGTTAAAATTGAGGGAGTCGTGGTTGTGATACTTACCATAACTGTAGCATTTCGGTGGTTATTAGGGGACTTGTATTTTGTTCTCCTGAGCACAGACCAATAGCATCCCCTTTACAAATATTTTTTATCTAATTTATTTTTTTACTGATGGCGCATGCCTAGCACCGTGCGTGCTATACTTGCTGCACATAGCCTTTGGCCATGCAGAACCAAAGTATATTTAAAAATCAAAACACAGACTTTGGCCATACACATCAGGCTCAGATGTGACCTCCAGCCATGCCCTGTGCCCAGCCATTATCCCCCCAGGACTCACTGTACATGGCAATTGCTGTGTGTAGTGGGAATCTGGTGCAGAGTGTCGTCCTGCCCATGCCATGCACCCAGCCCGGACGCCTCATGGCAACTACCGAGCTTCAAGCTCAGGTTGCAAGGTGTGGCCTGTGGCCACATGGTACGACTAGCCCGCATGCCCGCAAAAAGCACAGGTCTAATAGGCCATAGACCATATGCCGAACTCCATACTAAGTGGGCTCTAGGCACCCGATGTGGTCTCCGACACCCCTGGTAGTGGACCTTCAGTCCATACGTCTTCTCCCTAGATCCCAATGTGGATAGCCTCTGGGTGCAAATACCAGCTACATGAACCCTAACTGAATAGTCCTTTTTCGGTAGTTATTCATTAGTGAGATTTTCCATAGTTTGAAAACAGTTTTTTGGATCTTGAATCATCTAAGTTAAATTAATTTGTTTCCCCTTTGGAATAAAAGGTATTTTCCCCCTTGGGACATGTCCTGATACACCTCCCCCACCCGCTCAACCCACCACCATCTTGCCTCTACAATGGCCCTCGAAATTTGTTTCCACAGCAGGAACTGCTCTTGAGTTGC
Organism: Lissotriton helveticus; assembly: GCF_964261635.1. Taxonomy (NCBI): domain Eukaryota; kingdom Metazoa; phylum Chordata; class Amphibia; order Caudata; family Salamandridae; genus Lissotriton; species Lissotriton helveticus. The sequence continues at coordinate 2,077,345,335 of NC_136059.1, read as the reverse complement.
TCACATAGTGTAATGGAACTACATTTGAAATCAGAGATTCTCAGACTTTTCTTAAGGGGTTCATTTTAGAGATAGTTTAACTTAAGTTATTGAACAAGGTCCATGAAACCAAATATCATTTGGACAGAAAGGCTTGGACTTTTTGTCTGGCCGCCATTCCTCAATGTGAATGGTTTGTGCATTATGGGAAGAGATTTCAGGACAACGCATAGCAGAAAAGCTCAACTCTAAAGACTCCTGGTGAAACTATAGGGAGAAATTAGGGACTTCTAGGGAGGTAGAACCCAGCATTAATGATTTCCCGACTAACCCTTCATTTTTTACGGGAACTTTAAGGTACAATTTGTAATCTCTGATAATTCCTCATCACCTCAGGTACGAGCGCCCTTGCTCGGTTGCTCTTGAATGTGGAAAAACCACCACCAAATCCTGGGCATTCGTCATCAGTCCTAAACTTCCTCCTGAAATAACTGATGTAGCCCAATACTTGTGTGAGTGGTTATAACATTTTCATGATAGAAAGGAAGTTTTCTTCCTGTTCAGTGAATGGAATTTAAGTACTTTCAAACGCCCTTCCTTTAGACTATTATTTGGATTTTTACACAATCTGAACCAGATTGTCAATTTTGCAGCAGTCTCCAACTGAGGGGTGACTACTTAACGTTTGCTAAGTGTAGGGTATGCGTTACCCACCTTGTCTAGGGGTTTGATTGTTTCATCTCTTTTCATCTTGAAACAATAATATTTTTGTTAAAATCTGAAATGCATACATCAGATAGTGGATTATATGGCATGTGCGGCAAATTTATTTTTACTGTAGAAAAAGGTGCGGCCATGGAATCAATTTTTATAATGGCCATGTGTTGTGGCTCCTTGCTATCTTATGCATTCTTTCAAGTTTAAATACTTTATTCGACAACTTTGTCATAAAAGCATATATCCCTAAGCTAAACAGAATAAATACTACACTAGATTTTTTAAGAACAAATTAAAATGCATATTAAATTTTATACTTTGTTGACGAATAACTCAGTAAAATTGTACATTTGTAAAATCAAGTCACAGCACAAGATCTTAGGGGAATAAATTGTCATTGTAGATAATCAATTACAATTTTAAAGTGCGCGTACGTATTATCCAGGCCCACCCCATATATTTGGCTACAGCGATTGCAAGATTGGGGGCACAATTTGATTTTAAAATCCTTAACGCCTCTATATATTTCCTTGTCCCCAAATTCCTGCAAACCGGCTTTAACCATCTACTTCTTGGGGCAGCATATAATGGGCAAACAAACAAAAAATGTGGGATGTCCTCTACATGTGCTTTACAGTAAAAGCAAGTATTTACATTACCGGAAGACCATTTGGCCGTAAAAGCAGTAAGGGGTAAAGAGCCAATTCTAAACTGGAAATACAATTTCCTGTCTAGAGGCTTAGCAATCAAATCCCAGTACTGTTCAAATTTTGGAGTAGTTTTAAATTCCAGAAACTGGGATGTCAACACGGATGGTTGATTGGAAATCAATACAGTATTATTTATCATGTCCCAATACATTTTTTTCAATAAAATCTTAGATGGAAAAACATGTGGGTCTACTGCAGTCCACAGATGCTCAAGGTGCAATTTTTGAAGTAATTTCCTTACTTCTTTGAGCCACGGTACTTTATGGAACCTATCAGAATTAACAACATCCAAAAGGGCAGCTGCGTAATGACTCAGTTCAGGAGTAGTTTTTACACGCCTCCAATAAAGGAGGGGACGCAGTCTGACCGTGTCCTCGATCTTTTTCCTCCCGAGATCATATTGAAGCGGGGTCGAGGGGGTGCTCTGGGGGACACCAATTATTCGCCGAAGAAATTTATTTTCTGCAACTACTAATGAATTCAAGTTGGTGAAACCCCATAATTCTGATCCGTAAAGACAGGCGCCCAACACTTTCATGCTGTAAATCTCCATTATTGGCTGGATAGGTCTTGTAAATGAAGATTTGTGTTTTTGGGCTATTGCCCCAGCCAGCTGATTAAATTTTAGCACCACAGAGTCCATGTGGGATTTCCAGTTCATGTTGGCATTTAAGGAGATGCCTAGGTAGGTAAAAGCATTCACTTCCTCCAGTAAGGACCCATTGTAGTTCATTTTCCCCTTGAATTTCTTTGCGGGATTCAGGTTCATAAATTTAGTCTTTGATGTATTTATTTCCAAGCCCCGAATCCGGCAGAAGTCACCAAAAGCGTTTATTGACTTTTGTAATCCGCTAGGGGTCCGCGAGACCAACAAGGTGTCATCTGCAAACATTAATACTGGAACTCGCTCCCCATCTAATAATGGGGCATCTGTCGGAAATTGCTTCAAGAAGTCAACTATGCCATTAATATAGAGGGAGAATAAAGTGGGGGCCAGAACGCAACCCTGCCTCACTCCTCTGTCCACAGGGAAGGGTTCCGTGACATCTCCTTGTGCACCCCATCTAATCCGGGCATAGTTGTTCTCGTGCATCCTTACAAGCAAGGTCAATAGTTCGGGGCTTATTCCGAGATCCCGCAAGACAACCCATAACTTTTGTCGGGGGACTAAGTCAAACGCTGACTTCAGGTCAACGAAAACAGCAAATAGTGGACCATTTAGTAAGGTTACGTTTTTCCAGTACATAGTTAAAAAATGGAATACCTGGTCGACAGAGCTGGTTAGAGGGCGGAAACCAGCTTGATACGGGGAGAGGATATCCTTATCATCTATCCAGGCTTGTATTTTGTTTTGTACCATCCTGCCCATCAGTTTTTGTGCACAGTCGATAAGGCTAATGGGCCTATAATTGCTTGGTAAAGCCTTGTCCCCTTTTTTGTAAACAGGTATTATTTCCGCTCCTTTCCATGTTGCTGGAATCTTTGCTCCTTGTGCGATGGCATTACCAAGCCATGCAAAGTATTTGCACCAATTAGCCCTGTCCGATAAAAACACATCCGCCGGTATTCCATCAATTCCTGGCGCCCTTCCTCTGGTAACTCCATCCATTGCCTCATTCACGTCTTTCAGTGTAAATAGTTCATGGGTATAAAATACCCTTACTGGAAGGGATTCACTTTGTGATACCAAATTGTCGGCATATTGTGGTTTAAAAAAGTCCACCCAAGCCTCCTTAGCTACATGATTTTTCGGACAATCGGCTACTCCCCCAGAGCCCCACTTTAAAATGGCCCAAAACTCTTTCTGATGTTTATCGGCACATGCTTTCTTCAGGTCTAACCATATATTCTCATCCCACAATTTTTTTGCCTTAATTTGTATTTTTCTGTATTCATCCCTGGCCTTTAAAACTCCTGTTTTAGATCTCAGCGCTACACTAAGATTTTGTCGCGCTAATCTGCAGGAATGGTCATACCATCCTCTTTTTATTGGTAGTCTAGCTCCCTTCCTCTGCTTGGTTTTTAAAAAAAATAACGTCTGTATATTAGCAAAAAACTTTGACTGTGACTCTTCAATCAATTGTTTAAAATTTATTTCATTAATAAGGGTCTGTAGTCTGGTTACCTCTTCAGTAACTATCCCCTCTAGGGCCTGCATATCCCCAGGTTTGTCTACCAAATTTGTCCATTTGATGTGTCGGAGATTGTTAGATGTAACAACGTCTAATGTCGTAAGATCCCTAACCGGGTTTGTTGAGTTTACACCTTGTTCCAGGTTGAAGAGCAGGCACAAAGGATTGTGGTCGCTCTCCAATCTTGGAATCACCTGCATATCGACCACTTTATGCCAACCTCTGACATCTATAAGAATATAATCTATCCTACTACTTGATCTTAAATTGTCAAAGGTGTGCTTACCCTGTAAATCAGAGGAGGTGTGGCCATTTGCTGCCCTCAGTCCTCTGGATAGGCATAAGCTTTTAGCCTGTATTGCCACTTCTGTCCACTTTTTTACCAGCGGGAGGTCTAATTGGGGGATTCCCCATTTAGTGTCTTCCTCTTGTGCCAGGTCGTTATCCTCGCATCCTAGAGGTTCAAATGTTGTGTTCAGGTCTCCCCCCACCAGGATAGTATACTGCGTTGGTAGAGTCTCTAAGTCATTATCTAATGCTTCTTCCCACAGTCTTGATGTTCCTTGCTGCTCAGCCAGTGAGTGAGGTCATTGGATGTTTGTAATGTTGAGAGTGTTTGTGCATGGATGAGTGGACAGCTGGATTGTGAAGGGCTGAGCTGGAGGGTGCTGCTCCTGATGGGGTTTTACCTGTAACCTGATCTAAACCTAATAAACCTATATCTTTTATAACCTACAAGACTACATCCTTGATTGTAACTCCATGTCGATTATACTAACATTAATCCTAACCCCATCTCTAACCCTCACACAGTTTCTGCATTGAGCCCTGTATGCATTGCACTTAGAGCCATACCCTGCCCCAAGACTAAGTTGAGACTGGCACTAAAAAACAATGTAAGCAGGTTTAGGGAAACAATTTGTCATGTTTGTTTTCTGTTAGAAGCCATTATGAATACCCAGATCGAAATCCTGTTATTCACTGGTATGGCTTAACAACATTGAAAAACAAACGTTTCACTGTTGTGACATCAGTAGGAGAAGCACTCGCTTCCCTGGTGTTTCTTTATCTCACTCGGGTCACCAGAGACCTGAGCAAGACTGGTGCCTTCCACCTATCTGGAATACCCTCCCGAAAAACCTGCGCTGTAACCCTTCGTACGCCAGCTTAAAAAAAGACCTCGAAACCCACCTCCTTAACTACTACTGGGGATCCTAACCTGTGCCTGACTCCTGAGCTCATTTCACTATTCCTTATTTGTCTCTGTAATATTTGGCCCTCTTCCTGTAATCCACTCTACCTATATTACCAGTATTATTTTGCTTCAACTCTTGTTTCATCCCTCCTCGATTTTGTAATTTTGTTGTTTTTTACTTTGTTATCATGCTTTTCATACCGTGTTTGCCATATTCTATCCTGATCATGTAAAGCGCTCTGATACCTCTGGGTGTAGCCAGCACTATATAAAACTTTTCAAATAAATAAATAAAAGCCCCCCTCCGTTTCGGAGTGAGTCCGGAGGGGGGTGGGGGGTGTCTAAATACTTTGCAGGGGTGCCACTCAAGTTTCATTATGCCACTGCCTTCTACCACCTCTCCTGCGTCTACACAGATCGGAGCGAGGCAGGCGAATGCGAACAGCATGCTGTCCATGCCAAAGACCATCATTTCCTGTCAGTGTTGGTCTCTGCGGACCTGTGCTGGCATAAGGAAAGAAGCTGTGCTGTCCGGTGCCTGTCAGAGACCGGCAGGTAGCACAGAGCCCTCAGTGTGAGAGCATGGAGCGTGGCTTTGCCCCCTAACCAAATTATATGAAAATACCTCGCTTACTGCCACCCATCCCACCAGCAAGGAATGTGGTGGTGGGGTGGGTGGCAGGATGCCCGGTGTTTATTTTTTAGAATTAGGTGGGAGGAGGCTAAATGTTGAGGGCAGTGTGCTTGAGTAGCAGGAGGCCAGATATTCCTTTCAGTTTGGGCGAGGGAGGTAAATGTAGACGGTGGTGGGGGGCTGTAGGTCAGGCTTTTTTTTTACAATGTGGCAGAGGAGGGTAATATCCATGTTGGTGGTGCGGATGGGAGGCAGAAGCCCAGGCATTGTTTTTTTTTTTATTTGGGGGGGGGGGAGGATTCAATGCAGTGGGAGGTATGAGTGGGGGTGGAGGGAAAACAATGATGTATGGTTCCCTCATTACTCCTCTGCCCGTGCGTAGATTTGGAAAGCAGAGAGCAGAAGATTTTGTTGGCATACATAATATAACATTATAGATGGGTAAGTAGTGAATAATAGGGGTGCTTCTCACAACAGGGTTCTGATTGACATCATAGACAACTGTAGTTTCCCTCTCATTGAGTATTTGATGTCACTCAGAACCCAGCGTTGAAAAGCGTCCCTGTTATTCACTGGCACCTAATATTATTGGTCACTGAGAATGCAAAAAACATTACCTGGGGCCCCTCCTCATCTAGAACTGGGGATGGAAGAATGCCTTGTGTCTAGTGGCCAGCTGCTACTGGAGTGTGGAAATTGGATGTAGGACAAGAAAGAACTGAAACACCACATTAATCTGTTTGAACAATTTGTATACAAATGATAGTTTGTGTTTGATGCTACATTTCTAAGGTGGGCTTCAAAGGTGTTCACACACTGTGAGGCTACAATCAATCGTGGAAATGGTGCATTTTGCACTTCAGAAAATCAAGGCCACTAATGTGCTGGAACTGGCAGTTTCACACTAAAACACACAGAAGACTAAATCTTAATAACACAAGACGGTAAGCTAGGAATCAGAAACATGTGACTCTTTTACGCTGTGCCTCTCAAAACACTGGCACACTTCATAATGTGCCATGCACATGGCAAAAAAAGACAGACAAGGCTCACTCCTTTTAAAATATAGAGGCTCTGATTCACTAACTTTGCTGTCATTTATGCTTCAAGAAGTAAACCAGGAGTATTCTTCACTTCCTCCTGAAATTCATTTATTTTTATTTTTTATATTTAAAGACCTTTATTGCACAAGATTTCAGTTACACAGCTTTTGTAGCCTACAACCCATGGGGGCCGGCAGCATAGGGTGGCAATCAGATGAAATGCGATTAAGATAACACAGCCTTTCGGCCGGCAACCCTGGGGTCCGGCGGCGTAGTATAATATATGCATGCAGACATCACATGGTAAGTAGTATGTCTAATAAACAGGCCTGTGGGTTTATTTATTTTCTTTTAAATTTGTGTGTGCTGCTGTAGATGTTTCGATGTGTCTCCAGTATCGGTGCTATATGAGTAGGAGTCCATGTCCATCTCATGGGTCAGTTAAAAGTTATCTCTGTCAGTCACTGCGTGAACTGGTGTTAGGGGAACTGACAAGTGCTCCTCCGGGATATCGTTATAGTGGTTACGGGAATTTGACGGTATAGCTCACTATGGCAAGAAAGTGATCATATGAGGTCGGCGGTGTCTAGCAGGGACTGCCGTTTCCAAGGTCGGTGTGTCTAGTGATCCGCCGTGTGTGGAGTCCCCCAGTAACAGCTGTATAGGCACAGGTATTGATGGTAGGAAGCAGCGCCTCGGTTCAGGCATTGAAGTTCGTAAGGATGCCCATTCTAGTCATGTCCCGCACCCCGTGTGTGGTGGGGGTTGCGTTATGTCGCTACAGCGAGATCGTGTAATGGTAGTTGGGATTTAGTGTCCAGCAGTGTAATGATAGCATGTGGACTGTTGTAGTCTATAGCAATAAAAGGTCTGGTCTGGGAACTCGGCCAGTAGGGTAACAAATATATGAACCATAACAGTGGGGGGGGGACAGCAACAGGGAAAGAGAGGGAAAACGTAAGCGTCAGTCAGTGGGTTAGGGGGGTGGGAATGTCGCAGCTGTGGCAGGGGGGGTCAACGGGTCCTAGGTGTAGTGTAGCAGGACAGCGGTTTGAGTGCATGGAGGTCTTAGCCGGGGCCTATGGTCGGCTTCTCCAGGGCGCAGCCAGGTCGAGGACCGTAATCCGGCAGTGTGTCCCGGGCCCCGCGCTTGGAAAGCGTAACATGTCTGAGAGAGGGGGATCGATCTGCCCTTGGCAGCTAAGCGTGTGGTGTGGGCTATATGGATAATAGCGTGTGTGTGGGGGCAAGGTGATTCCAGCATGTGTAGTAGCACGGGACGATAGGAGCTCCAGTGGTGGCTTGGGTATGGTGTTGTCTAGTAGAAGGTGGGGGGTGGAGGAAATAATTAGTATGGTGGTGTCTCGCAGTGCCCTGTGCCCATCCGGGGGTTTGGGGTGAGTCAGCTCAGCTTATGCCCTGCTCCAGACAGGCTTGTTGGAAGGATTTAAGGAACTCGTCCCAGAGTTGTGCTATGGGGAATTTCCGGAGGCCCGCTGTTTCCTCCCGGAGAAGCACTGTGCTCTCTGCCCGTGCCCAATTAGTGAAGGACGCATACCAGTGTCGGATATGTGGGGAGGTGCTGGCTTTCCAGTGTTTAGTAAGTAAGCGCTTAGCTGTGATCAGACCCATATCCCAGGACCGTGTTGGTACTTTATTCAGCTTCGTGCGTTTGTAGAGTCCCAGGATGCAGGCCTCCTATGTACGCGGCACGTATTCGTCAGTACTTTGTGTAAGTATTGACGTGACCTCATCCCAGTATGATTGGACACTAGGACATTGCCAAAGCATGTGTAGGATATCTGCCCCTATCAGGGAACACCTCTGACAGGCAGTGTCAGCAATTGCGAAGTATCTGTTGATCTTGTCGGGTGTGAGATAGGCTCGGTGTAAGATGTAAAAATTGGATGATTTTGAAACGGGGGTTCCGTGGGATATTAGTTGGTCCAGCCAATACCATCGCCCACTCCTTGTCGGTCCAGTCCCGTCCTCTATCGGCTGCCCATTTCTCTCGTAGTTGCGAGGTGGAGGGTTGCGTATGGATCAGTAGGGCCTGCGCCAGCCAATGTACTATGTGGGAGCCGTTGCCCATGGCATGCAGATATTGCATGAAGTGGTGCATCGGCAACTCCTCAGTTATATCGCCCCATGTGGTGGACAGCGTGTGTATGAGGGACGCATATGTCGCCTAGGTTTTTGCCGCAGAGCCATCCCGACACCCATTGCATCTGCGCCGCTAGGTAATACAATTCCATGTTAGGGACTGCCAGGCCGCCCGATTCAGTGGTCATGTATAGTTTGGCCAGTGCCACGCGAGGCCGGCCCGTGTTCCAGACGAGACCACGAAGTAGGGCCTCCAGGTCCCGAAACACTTTATGGGGCATACACCGGAATGTTAGCGAAATAGTACAATAGCCTTGGTAGGACTATCATCTTGGCTAGTGCTACTCGGCTAGGGACATTCAGGGGTAGAGTCTTCCAGAAGCCCATCTGGGCACGAATAGAGGTGATTGCCCGCATCAGATTCCCCTCCAGGACGTCCGTTGGGTTTCGATAGATGTAGATCCCCAAATAGCGGAATGTGGTGGAGTACCATTGCAGCCTCTCACCGCCAAGACATATGTCGTCTTCAGGCGTATCCGGATGGAAGGAGTAGGCTCCCGACTTGGACCAGTTGACTCGCAGCCCCGACATGCTCTCGAAGGTTCGGAAAATGTCAGCTATAGATCCAGGGATGTTGGTCAAATCCTTGACATATAATAGCAGGTCATCTGCGTACAGTGAGATCGTATGAATGCCATCGGCCATCGGGATTTCCCACTCGTCTCCCCGCGTCCGAAGAATTGTGGCCAGGGGCTCCATGGCCAAGGGGAACAGCAGGGGGGGTAGGGGGCAGTCTTGTCTGGTGCCCCTCCGTACACGGATAGCGTCAGAATGCAGTTTGCCGGTGCGGACCCGTACCGTAGGTCTTTGATAGAGTAGGTCCACCATGCTCTCATAATCGCCTCCCAGTTAGAATTTGTCCATCACCGCTCTCAGGTACGGCCACTCCACAGAATCAAATGCTTTCTCAAGGTCCAACACTAAACACCCCGCACGTGGCTAGCGTTGGACGGCATATTCCTGCAAACGGAATAGGCGACGGATGTTATAAGAGGTGTGTTGTGCTGGGACGAAGCCGTTCTGATCGTGATGTACTAGAAGTGGGACCAGAGGGGCCAGTCGCCGGGCCAGTGTGGATGCGAGTATTTTGTAGTCCGTGTTCAGGAGGGCCAGGGGGCGATAAGAGCCCACTCGCGTGCCATCCCTGCCAGGTTTAGGAATGGATATTAAGTTGGCTTCATTAAGCGTGGGAGGGAGGGAGGAGTCTTCCTCAGCCGCAGCGTACATCTTCAGGAGCTCTGGAATAAGAATGTCCGAGCCAGCCTTATAAAATTCAGCCGGTAACCCGTCAGGGCCAGGGGGCTTGCCATTGGACAGCTGAAAGATGGCCTCACGGAGCTCCTCCGGTATGAGCGGGGCTCCAAGGTCGCCTTGTTGTGCAGCGGTCAGATGCGGCATCGGAAGGGGGCAAAGATATCCCGCTATGTCAGGGAGTGGGTCTCGGAGTCGAGAGCGATATAGGGCCTCATAGTGGTCCGTGAACGCTTCATGGATGTGGCGCTGCAAATATAGTAGTCCCCTCTCGTCTACCTGTATTGCCGCCACTGGGGCTGCACGGTCTTCTTGCGATATCAGCCAGGCCAATAATTTGCCAGGCCTATCGCTCAGGTGGTGTGTGCGTGCTGAGTGGGCGGCATAATTGATATTGCGCAGCTGTTCTAGGAGGCGCGTGTGCTCTGCCTGAGCTTTCGCAAGTGGGCTATCAGTGCCATTAATCGCATCCTGTTCCCGACTAAGTAGGCCGGCCTCCAGTCATGTTAGGTCACCCTCTAATTGTTTCCGCATGTGTCCCTGCGTGCCCAGGCAATGTCCGAAAATCACGGCCTTAAAGGCGTCCCATTCTATCTGGGGGGAGGTTGCCGTATCAGAATTTTCCTCAAAGTATTGAGCTGTTTGTCTGAGAAGTGAGTCACGGAAAGCCGCGTCTAGCAACAGCGCTGGTTGGAGCCGCCAGGTGGGGATGGGGGGGGGGGGGGGGGTGGTCACTCCCAAGCAATGGTCAGGAAATGTGGGTTATGATCCAAATGTGTGCGGCCCATATATCGTGTGTCTGTGACGAGCGGGAGGAGTTCAGTGGTCACCATAAATCTGTCCAGCCGCACATGTAGGTCATGCGCGCCTAGGTAATAGGAATTTTCCTTTGTCGTGGGGTTGTGAGTCCGCCAAGCATCATGTAGATGCCACTGCGCAGCCCAGCTGAGTAACGCCTTTATGGCACTGTGTGTCGATGCGCCATCCTGGGGTGGGGAGGAGCGGTCTAATGTTGCATCTAGTATGCAATTATAATCACCCCCCAATATCCACGGGATTGCATGCCAGGTCGCAATTGTCGTGGAGAGGTGTGTGAGGAAACCACCCTGGTCAGTGTTTGGGGAATATATGGAAGCCAATACCACTTGTTGTCCATCTAGTTTACCCTGAGCCACCACAAACCTGCCTTCAGGGTCTATATATGTGTCCGTGGCCGCCCAGGGGGGTCCCAGGATGGACCCACAGGAGAGCACCGCGCGCAAAGGAAGAGTATTCTGTGGCATATAGCTGCCCGCGCCATTTGCGATGTAATGCGCGCACCTCTGCCTTATTCAGGTGTGTTTCCTGGAGTAGTGCTATATGTATCTTGTAACGTTTCAGGTAGGAGTAAATCTGGTATCGTCTTGCCGGTGTATGCATGCCCCTGACATTCCAGGTACAGATCTGGATTTCAGCCATGTTTATTGTCTGTGTGCAACCCACTCTTGCCAGCGATGTCCAGTCCAGCAAGCGGAGTTCTCCCCTGGCATTCCGATCCCATCCCCACCTCCCGACCATCTCCAGCTGCTAACATTATATACATTGACCTCTCTGGGTGTACTTGGGTAGGGAAAAAAAGGGGGTACATAAAGCCTAAAAAAGGCAACACAGTAGGAAATACCAAAAGGTTGGTTGAGCAACATGCCTCCGTCCAAACACTCAAGTGAGCTAAAGTGAACTATACAGTTCTAGGGGGTATTAATTGGTTGGTATTGCTAAATTCAGGTTGACAATATCGTACATGAAGTGAGTGTCTCCTCACCCGGGCCAGTGAGGAGAAGCTGTGGCTGACAGGCGGGTGTAGGCGGCTGCCAGCCCAAAACATTGGAAAAAGGGCTGTCCAATGCCAGATATTGAGGAGATAGTTTGCAGGGGGGCCAATGCCATGCTTGTAGCGGGACCAGTACTTCGGGGTTCAAGGGCATGGGGCCCCACCAGTGCAGATGTTAGGGTTGTGCATACATAGCAAAATGTTACTCACTGCGTCTCGCCGTCGCTCGAGCCCTCGGGGCAGGGGGAACCTGCACAACAGTCAGGTCTGTATATCGCTCACCTCAAGCGAGCCAGGGTCCTATCCCCATGGTCGCACTGATTCTGTGTCATGAGGAGGAGAGCCCCGGGAACCTCTCAGCCAAAAAGGTCCACCGTTTGCAGTGTGACACTCGGGGGGTCCATAGACTGCTGGGAGTCCGGTATCCCATAGATTGCCTCGTCATCACTCGGGAATGCGGCCGGGCTGAAGTTAGGGGCAAAGGATGGAGTTGGGGAGTTGCTGATTTCAGTGACTTTGTGTAGGGCGTCACGTTGCTCCTGTAGGATCTGGTCCGCCGGTGGAGAGTGAGTCGGCGTCTCCTGCGTGCGGGGAGGCGTGGGTGTCCTGCGCCTACGGCGCCGCCTCAACCCCCTTGCGCGTGATGTTGTGTTGGATCCCTGTGCCCTTCCAGGCGTCCCAGCAATTCCTCCATCTAGCCAGGCCTCGACTTCCTCGGGGTTAGTGAAGAAGTGCGTCTTATCCTGCGCTACTACTCTTAGTTTGGCAGGGAAAAGTAGCGAGTACTTGAGGTCAGCCTGTCGTAGTCGCCTCTTCACCTCTAGGAAGGAGTGCCGTTGTCTTTGCACCTGTACTGTATAATCGGGGAAAAACATCACTGTGACATTGTCTATCTGGATGTCGCCAAGTTTCCTGGATTCCCGTAGAATCGTGGCGCGATCTCTGTAGTTGAGGACACGTAGGATTAGAGGTCTGGGGTTGGAGCCAGGAGGGAGGGGTCTCGTGGGCACTCGGTGTGCACGTTCCACTACGAAGTGAGGTGAGAGCGCGCCCTCCGGAAGCAGGTCTCGTAGCCAGTCTTCCACGTGTCGAGTAAGGTCCGCCCCTTCCTGTTTTTCCGGGATGCCTACCAGACGGATGTTGTTTCTTCGTGCCCTTCCTTCCGCATCCTCAGCACGTTCCTCTAAAAACTCCACCCGGTTAAGCAGGTCTCGGATGTGTTTGTCTGCTTGGCTCACCGTGGGTTCCAGCTGTGCCACCGCTCCCTCCAAGGTCGCAGTGCGATCTTGTAGCTTCTTGTGATCGGCCTTGAGATGGGTCAAGTCAATTGCCACACTGTCGATCAGGTGCGAGTCTGTTGAAGAGATTCTTCCAGGCGTTCCATGACGGCCAGTACATTGTCCAGTTTCGATGTCACCTGCTCCGCATCCATCCTGGTCGTAGATTTGGTCAGTTTCCCCTTCGTCGACACGCCTCCGGTTCCTGTCTGTGTTTTCACTCCCCTAGACATGGGCCAGTCAAGGCAGTTATACAGGTTCTGTGCACAGGAGGGGCAGCTCCAAACTCGGCACCAGGGGGCGGATGTGTGGTCTTCCGAAAGCTTTGTGTTCACGAGCACAGCTGTGGCCTGTGTGGTTCTGTGGCCACTGGGCCAGCTGGGGTGTAGGCGCCTCAACACGCGCACCCTCCGTCTGGGGTTCGCCGTCCCTCTCCACCAGTGTAACGCTCTCAGGGGAGCAAGTGCCCAGTCGGAGGCGTGCTGCGCTTATCTCTCAAGGGGGTTTGTCTCACCGCGCCAGTTCTCCCCGAGATCCTCGGCTACTATCGGAGTGTAATGATTGCAATGGAGTATCAGCCACTGGGAGGGGGCTTTGCCAACCGTCAAGCATGCGAAGTTCCTCTCTCCAGGTCAGGATATGGTTCAGGACCGGGCGTATCCTGGTGCGTCACAGGGGTCGTCGTCCCCCCAATAGTCAATCATCTAGGACCTCGATGCTGTTAGTGTAGAGGGGTCCTCTCCCGTATACCGTCGCTTAGCAGAGTATCACTCCAAATGCGTGGTGCCTCCGCTGCCAGGGGCCAGTGGTTAATCTGCACGACTCTGGAGCTAGCAGGTGCCCCTTCTCCACTGCTGGCCCCGCTGATATGTTGGAAGTGGCGTTGGTGGTGTAACGGCACGCCCGGTCTGATGTGTAGCCCAGCCGTCGCTGCAAGAGTCTAATGCTGCCCACCGTGCCCCTCGCTCCTGCAGCTACCTCTGAGCGCGGCCTCTCGTTGCCCCTGCCTGGTGGTCAGAGTCGCCTTGTCGCCACAGCGCTGCGGCAGCCCTTCACGATGCCAGGACACGGCAGCTGCTCAGTGTCTTATGGTTTCCGACGCTATGGCACTGCTCCGGGGGGGGCAGGGGGAGTCACCCTTTCCGTCTTCACGGACGGCGCGGGCTCCGGCGGTGTATTATGCAGACCGCAGCCGAGGCCTGGCTTGCAGGTGAAAGCCGCGGTCTCGCGCAGGCGGGTACTCCGGGGCAGTGGCGAGCGGAGTGGTTGTAGCCTCCAAAGTGGTGTGCCTTCCTCCTGTCACAAAGGTTGTCGGGGCGGCAGCGGCGACGATCTGCACTCCGGCGCGTTGGGCACTCTCACTGCGCAGCCGGCGGTGTAGCGCTTGAGCGCAGCTCACTTCCTCCCTCCGTGACAACGGCCGCCACAGGCCCCGGTGCCATCCGCTGGTCGGGTCCGCCTCGTCTCGCCAGTCCCCCGGCAGGGCCTCACAGGGATGCGGTCGAGCTGGGGTTCAGATGCGTAGTGGGGGGGCTGTCTCAGTAATACAGTCTGCGGGCGGGGAGGGAGCCTCCCGATTTACCTCCTCAGCCGCTGTAGGTCTCAGTAGGGTGCCGTGCAGGTCGCCAGTTCAGGCCTAGTTGTCCGGCTGAAGCCGCGGTCTTGCGTAGGCGGGCCCGCCGGGACAGCAGCGCCCGGGGCGGCCGCGATCTCCTCGGTAGCGCCGGTGCTTCTTAAGGTGAGTAGATGGGATTTATTGCAGAGCACAGCTTAAGCATACACAACGCCAGCTGGCCAAACCACCAACTGACTCTACAAGAACGTTACTATAGAATATAGAATACACGCGCTACCCTCAGATATAATAGCTTTCTTTGTGTTTCCTCTGTCCCATCCTTCCAGAATACCTGCGTGTATTCTATATTCTATAGTAACGTTCTTGTAGAGTCAGTTGGTGGTTTGGTCAGCTGGCGTTGTGCATGCTTAAGCTGTGCTCTGCAATACATCTAATGTACTCACCTTAAGAAGTGTCCAGACGTCTTCACTACAGCAGAAGTGCTGGCCTGACGTAGAGTAATCGAGGTAGTGAGCGTGTACCATATATTCCTCTTAAGGTTCCTTGGCTCACGTTTTTTACCTAAGGCAAAACAGCAAATGTAAATGTGTGAGGTGTGTTATGTGTAACAGCACAACCTAACAATGCAATTAATAAATAAACAAAAGATCCATATTAAGTTTAGTTAAAACGATAATTCTTTTGCGTAAATGAAATGTTTAAAAATGTTACGAACAGGATGAAAGGATCAAACGTTAGTATGAAAAATAAAATAATAAAAAAAGGGTAGATAATCGGAAAGGAATAAAAATAGAGTATTAAAAAATAAGTCCTTCATTGAAAACGTCCACTAAGGGCAGCAGGGCCGGCTTTAGGAATGGGCGAGCTGGTCCCACGCCCAGGAAGCCAAGTTTCAGAAGGGAGCACTGGGCTGGACTCGAAAACTGCTTCAATCCATTTATTTTTATTACAGGCGGCTGGCACCTGTTCTTTTTTCCCCAAGGGTGCACAAATGGTCTCTTCCTTTAATATCCCTCTGTTTGCTTCCCTCTCCACTTGACATGTGCCCCCTTCCCCCTCCTTTTGCCTCTCACCTCTAAATTAGCATCTGAATAGGTGATTCAGGTGAGGGGCGTGGGGACTGACGTGTGAACACAGGAGCCCTCTACCCCTATCTCCTACTAAGATCACAAGCAGCAGGAAGGAGGCAGATTAGGTTAGTGGCAGATTTTCCATAGCTCCCACCAACCAACTGCATTACTCCTTAAACATCCCCTCATCCACTATTAGACATCAATTTGAGAGGTGTATGTTCCTTATATGCTTATTTTCCTCACCCAGACACAGTGGGTACAACAGTGTCATGGAATAGACCATGTTTCTCTCATTCACATGGAAAAGGTGTAGCACAACAGAAGCACTATTAACAAGCGTAATAGTAGCTTGTCTTTTATACATCATTCAGAAAAGGTTCTAAGGCTATAAGGCCCTCCACGACCAAGGACCAGCATACATCAACCATCGACTGAACTTCCACCACCCTCAGGATACCTACGCTCCGCATCCCTTACCCTCAAACACTCCCCGCATCTGCGGAAGCTACAGTGGAGGACGATCCTTCTCCTACCTCACCTCCAAGTCTCTTCTCCTTCACATGCATACATAATCCTTCCTACTGGAATTCAGAAAGGGACTCACGACCTGGCTCTTCAACTGATCCCAGCAACAACTTAGCACCTGGATACTCTACAAATCTAAGTTGATTCATTGATTGAGGTAGAAAAGACTGGGGAAATAGAGGGACAGGATGTCCAGGAAGTGGACAAAAACTACCTCGTTGGGCCCCAGTTGCCTATTTTGCAAAATTTGATGTGATTAAGAAAAGTCTATCAGTCAGCATTAAGTGCCAAAGACAAATATACATATGGTGGACGGCCCAGATTGGTGTAAACCTTGGATCCTAGCTTGAACCTAGAGAAGGTTTTAAAAATGACCCCAGTTGGACCAAAGGCATGTCAGGACAGGAGGTATCTCTTTTTCCTCTGATTCCTTCTACATTGTACCTTTCTAGCAGCTTGACTCGTCCTCAGCCTTTCCTCCCTGCCTATTCCTTTTTTCTTCCATTTAAGTTCTCTAATTTGCCTGATTGTCACATATCTCTTACTTCGTCTCCCCCTTCGACCTTTCCCACTTACCACCAAGATTATCACTGACAGTTTCTAACGTCATCCTGATGATGATGGTAATATTCAAGGGAAATTAATAAGGCACATCTGTTGCTCAAAAAGGTGTCCTGGCGAGATTATGGCCAGCAGATTTTCAAAGTTCACCTCCCTACAAAGTTAGATCAACGTTTTTAGTTGCTTACAAAAATTAAAATAAGAAAGATAATTCAGACTGAACACAAACAGAGGCATAGTAGTGTTCCAGTGCTTAGAAGCCAGACACAAATGTAGCTTAGATTTTTATGGACATTATTCGAGAAATCAATGGACTCATTTGACACTTTATAGCAGTATAACAACAGACACATTTCAGCCTAAACTATAGAGCAGAGAAACAATGTAGATTTATAATAATAATAATATTCAAAAGTATGTCTCTGAAATCAGATTTGTAGAATGAACAAAAGTGAGTTGGAAAAAAGTGAAGCCGTTTTTTGTACCGCTCCTACACACCTAAAAAAGCGAAAACCTTAAAGGTGGGCCTTTCTTTAGGTAAATGTTTACACTGGACAGGAATGTGAGTGCAGGGATTGCAATAAACATGGCGGTAGGAAGCTGTCTCGCGATCGTTCCCCACACAGAAGCGTCTGTTGTTTGGAAAGAGGGTTTAATGGAGATGTGTTAAATAGCGCTTCGGATGCAGCCTCGCCCGGGTTCATGCGGCTGTGGTGGAGCCACAGATCCCACAACACAATTCAGTTAAATGGTGCATTGGAGGTTATAGCAGACAGAGCGTTGTGCGAGAGGTCATGAATATAGGACAGCAGAGGTCTGACTAACACAGATGCAACATGTGCAGTCGAGAGTCAAGTTGCACCGGACTTCCACTTCTAAATCACATGGCAACATGTATTACCTTCCACCACGACCATCTAACCCGAGCATCATGCTCTGTGTTTAAGATCTCACGAGTGTGCCCAATATCCCTCCCAGATTAAATAAAATTGGATAATAATGAAAACAGCGGCATTTAAAACACTGCAAACAGGATATAAGCAGGCACAGCAGATAATGTTACAGTTTCATAGACCCCTGTCCGTGGGGTAACACGCGGGGAGCTCTGGATTAGCAAACAGGGCTCATGAGAGAGCTGTGGATTCTGCTGAGTAAAGTAATGGGGGCAGATTTACAATAACTGGCGCATCCCTGCATATCAGCAGGGGTGCGCCAGTTATTGTGCGCCGCAGCTCCGCCACCCTGAATGCGCCGCATTTAGAATGCGGCGCACCATGGAGCAAAAACAGCACAGATGCGTCACGCATCTGTGCCGTAAAAGCGGCGCATTGCTGGAGTTGCGTCGCAAGCAGTAGCGGTCGGCAGTAGGAGTTACTGCAGGGCGGTGACGTGGGCAGGGGGAGGGGCAGGGTGGGGGTAGTAATGTATGGATTACGGAGTTTTACAGGTAAGTAAGCATTTAAATAAATAAAACGAATGTCGTTGCGGGCACTGCATCACCAAATGTGATTTATTTAAATGTTGCAATTGGCCGCCATCCAGATGATAATTGCTCTCATTCATGCTTTAAAGTTGGCTGCTATTTTGGTACCGTCTTTGTGGATGGATAAGACCAGCTGGGTGTCGTCGGCGTAGGTAGTAAGATTAATATTGTAAGCCTTGATTACCCTTGCTAAGTCCGAGACATAGATATTGAATAGGGTCGGACTTAGCGAGGATCCCTGTGGTACTCCACATGGGAGAGAGAATATGGGCGAAGTGAATGGGCCTAGTTTAGGGGCACCCGGGTCACTCGCGACCACCTCTCAGCCTTCCTCAGAAATGAAGAGTCAGTCAGACAGTAGAGAATACAAACTAAAGATATTTATTAGAAGTACACTCGAGTGGAGTCCGGTCTGACTAGCGTCCTTAGATTGCTGCAGAGGGACTGACTTCTGACAACATGGTAACACATAATGTACATCTTCAGAACCACTAAAGACATGCCCAGACTGGAAATTTCCAGTTGGTAGCTGGTGAACAAAGGAGATACAGAAGGAAGAGATGCAATCCTGGGACCGGGTACATGCTGTCAGCATCAAGGTTACTCTGACTGCTCCCGCCGCTCTAAGGGTGAGAGCAGGCCTATCTAGCGAGAAAGGTATGTGATGACAAAAAAACAGTCTATTGATTAGTACAGCAAAGCTCAACCTTGGAGAAATACAAAGAAAATATTGCAGCTGCTTTCTCCTATGGCAGACAGAGTCAGACAGAAGATAATTTTGATCATGGGAGGATTCAGTTTCAGCATCTAGGTCAGCATTTATCTCAGTCAAAGAGCGAGCGAGATGTGCGGAGCAGTGGCGGCTCCTATTTACCTGGGGTGGCGGGCGAGGGGATGGGGGTTCAACATTAAAAAAAACACTTACCTCCAGGCTGGCTGCCCGGCCGGCCGCCGCCTCTCGGTCCGCTCGCTGCCTCCCACTCCTGGAAACAGGAACAGGAAGCACCCAGGCTTCTGACTCCCCTAGCCAATCACAGTGCTGCAATGCAGTGCTGTGATTGGTCTGAGCGCCATGGATCGGCACTCAGGTAGAAAATGGGAGCCTGGGGCATGTTCTGCACCCAGGCTGTAATGCTGTCTGGGTTCAGAACATGCAAAGTGTGCATGGCGGTTTGGCCAGCCCGAGAGGGCCAGTCAAAGCGCCATTGCACATCTTAGAGTGGGCAAACCACTCCTCCCACGCTTTGTTCTGGCAGCCCCGTCCCAGGAAATGAAAACTGAAATGATAATAACACTAGTTATTATCATTTTAGTTTTCTTTAACTAGGTGCGGACAATAGGTCTGGGGTGATTTTGTGCCAGAGTCATCCCTTGGAATTGGCAATCAAAGGGGAATCTCTTGGAAGGTTGTATTCCAAGTTTAATTGGAACATCACTGCACTATGGTCTGACCAAGTGAGTGGGAGAACAGTGGTAACCTGAATATAAGGGTTGTCTGAGAAGACCTTGTCTAGTTTGTGGCCACCCGAATGCGTGGGAGCCTTCAGTAGCTAAGTAAGGTAAGGTAAGTCGCAAGTGTGTCAATGAGTCCAGAAGGTCGTTGGTATCATTGTCAGCTATGTTCTCAAGATGGAAATTAAAGTCCCCAAGGATGGTGAAGTCAGGGGAATTAACTTTGACATCCCAGCATGTGATGTTATTTTTTGAGAAGGCAGTCCTAGGGTCTGGGGGTCGATAGGTAAGGGCACCATTAAACAAGTAATGATTAGAGAGGACAAATTTTCAGGCTAGTGCTTCATAGTCAGTTGTATTTGGTAGAGGGACGCATCAGACTTTAAAATGGTCTTTATATATGATAGCTAGCCCCCACACCCCCTTTTCCCTGTCCGGTCTAATCTAAATGCAGCAAATCCAGGGGCGGTAGCTGCAATGAGGTCTGGGCCAGATGACGCATCTGCACAGGTCTTGGTGATGAAGGCTAAGTCTAGCGCTTGGGCATCTAGAAAGTCTACCATGTCTAATGTGCTCTTGACTAGTGACCGAGCAGTGATATACGTGCATTTAATTACCCTTGTTGGAGTAGACCTCAAGCTTTTATGTTTAATCGCACCAAGTGTGCTAATCTTGTGGTTGGTCAGTGAGAGCTTGCACACTGGGCAGACATTCTCATCTTAACTGAAGGCTGCAGCATGGGGCCTGTGCAGATTTTTCCTGATGGGATCAGAGCGAGCTGTTCCTTCCTAGAGTACTTACGGTGGACTGCCTGCTGGGAAACAAAACCGGCAGAGGGGCAGGCACTGAGTGTGTCCGGGCGCAGACGGGCTTGCCTTTGGGGCTCCTTCGGCGCAACCACGGCATGCCCGGTGCATACGTCTGCTGTGCGGACATGCTGTTGATCCTGTTTTGTACCACAGCATCTGAGGGTATGATGTGGGTATGTCAGAAGCACTGCTCAGGGCGTTCGGAAGAGTTTGTACTTTAAAATGAGGGCAAAATAAAGTTTCAGCAAGAGTCCAGCAACCCCTGCTAACCTGCACAAGCTCCCTTGTACAGAGTCAGCCACTGGTAACGCAAGCTAATATGAACTCAATTATGTGAAATATAAACCCATAAACTTAATTAAAAATCAAGTGTAGCCACCATTCCAATATGGCGCTACGGGAGCCAGGCAACTCCCAAAACAGGACACTAGTGCTATACAAGGAAATCAAGTCGATGTAAATGCAGTAAGCAGAAGGCTCCTACTGGTATCTGCGCGGACACACTGTTGTTCCTGTTTTGTACCACGGTATTCGGGGGCATGATGGAGTTGTGCCGGAAGCGCTGCTCAGCGTGTTCAGGAGTGTTTTGTAGTTTAGAGTGATGGCAAAATAAAATTTAAACAAGAGTCAGCAACCCCTGCTGACCTGGACAAGCTTCCTTGTGCAGAGTCATCTACTGGTAACGCAAGTTAATACGAACTCAAATATGTGAAATATAAACCCTTCAAATCAATTAAAAACCAAGTATAGCCACCATTCCAATATGGTGCTACAAGTGCAAGGCACCTCGCAAAAGGCAAAAAATTGAAAGAGAACTAAATGATTTTTTTAACCCTATCATGACACTAGACACTGTTTATGAGCAATGAAACAATTTGACTTGTATCTTAACAGATGTAGAGAAGAATTTAATACATTCAGTTGAGGACAGAAGGAGAGGGATGGTATCCCAATCAAAGAAAGTTAAAATTGGATATCAGTGGGTTAGAGAATAAATTGAGCATCAAGTAGAAGGAAATCAAGCAGCATTGAGTTTAGATTGGAAACACAAAGAGAAATTATGCATATTTAGAGAAAGGTCTACGGCTGACAAAATTTGTGGAAAAGAGTGAACGTGAGCATATCTTTGAAGTTAAAGAACATTGGGAGACATCATTGGCAGGGAAAGGTCCTGTTATTCTTGGAGTTTATTATGTTGAGCACATGAATATTTTAGGTTGCTCAAAGGATGGTATGTTACCTGTTATTTAGGTATAGTTTTCCCGAAATGTATCATGTGGACCAATTTGATGATCCTGTGTGGGGACAGAAGCATGGACCCAAAAGAGGAACTAGTGCTGGAGAAACAGTAGGAGATATTTTTGGTGCAATGATTCCAGCTGTAGGTGTGATTTTTAATGACATCAAGATTAGAACGTTGTCTACCATAGTGGATAAACTGTCCACCAGTACAGCAGGAGCTTTATTAGTTGTGGATATCGAATTGGTTGTTCTAAGGTCCATGGTTTTGCAGAACAGTCTTGCTTTAGCATCTTCTTGTGAAAGAGGGTGGAGGCTGTTGTATGCTAAAAGTCCAACAATGTTGAACTTACATCCCTGACGAGAGTAAAGATTTGAAGGCCTTTATTGAAAACACTGATCTGAAGGGAGATTTGAAGGAGATAGAAGCAACAGATGCATGGGAAGCAATTGGAAAGGGATTTGCCTCAAAAGGTAGATGGTTTGGTAATCTCTGGAACTGGATTAGTGTGATCCATCTCAAAGCCCCTTGTGATAATTGCTCTTTATGCAATATTACTGGTTGATCTTTATTGGATACAAGTGAATACAAGCAAAGAAAGGAGTGAAAAGAAAGGGAGCAGATGTAGAGTTAGAAAGTCAGTGTAGATACTATGATGGCATGAAACATCTGGAGCAGTTCAGAGGAACATTTCTGAAACTCATGAGGTTTTGATTGGTCCATCAGATTGGATCTGTATCTTGATTGTGATAGCTAGATTCGCCATGAGAGGAGGGAATGGAGAAGCGTAATTTTAACTCCACCCTTACATGTCACAAGTGCAATATATATGTGCACCTAGCACCAAATATTCTGTGTACTTAACTTTATAAATGACAAGTGAAGTATTCAAATGTATTACTGACTTGCATTCACTGTAGAAACTAGAGATTCATAAATGTGTGCACATCAATCTTTAGCCTAAACATGAAGAAATGTGGTTCTTTTACATGTTCATTAATCAATCAATCAAGCAGTATTTATATAGCATGTCTTATCACCTGAGAGAGTATCCAGGTGCTGTGCTGCGGGTATCAGTCAAAGAGCCAGGTCTTGAGTCCCTTCCTGAAGTGGGCCAGCTAGGGTGAAATGCGGAGGTGGTGGACATTCCAATACTTGGAAGCAAGGTGGGAGAGGGAGCGTTCTCCGGAGCGGCAATAGCAGATGCTTGGTATCTGTGCAAGGGAGAAATTAGCAGAATGGAGGTTCCTAGGAGGACGGTGGAAATTCAGGCAGTGGTTCATGTAAGCAGTTCATTGGTCGTGAAGGGTCTTGTAGGTGTGGGTCAGAAGCTTGAATTGGCATCTCTTGTGGATAGAGAGCCAGTGGATGTACTTCAGGTGCTGGGTGATGTGAGTCCTCTTGGGTAGGTTGAGGATCGGGCTTGCTGCTGCTTTCTGGATCACTTGGAGTCTTTCCATGAGTTTGGTGGTGGTGCCTACGTAGAGTGTGTTGCTGTAGCCGTAGCCCAGCTGGCTGGTGAAGAGGGCCTGCAGCACGTTTTTCTGGTGCTGATGGGGATGGGGAGCCACTTACAGACTTTGCAGATTTCTCAGATGTTTCCCACCCATATTTATGCAAGGTGGTGAAATGGTAGAAAAATCTCTTTTAAGGGGGTCCGGTTTGAATCATCCCGCTGCTCTCTGAAATCTAACAGTCCATCAGAAGATTGAGTATCTACAAATTTAGGGTCGTGCTAAAGACAAGTCTCAGGAATCTGTTTCTTCTCAGCCACTTGGCACTCGTTTTGATCCATTTTCATTACACTGCATGCCTTGACAAAGTCTATGGGTAGACGAAACACGTGTTGGCAGTTTTGTCTGGATTGAATATCAAAAGAGAAAAGAAAAATAAACAAATGACGTCATTTGAAGATACTTATTGATGAGGACTCTGCTTTTTGAGTTGAACTTACTTGGTCACCAGAAAGAAATTCTTTGTGCAATGAGATGAGTACATGAAATATTGATTTCATGAATCCAAGGCCCCCACATTGGCCGTTCTTATAAACATAAGGGTGTGCTGCAAATGTCTTTCTAATTGTTCTATTATAGTGTATTAACCAAGGTTGTGTGAATGTCCAGGTTTCGTGGGATGAGAAAATCTGGGGATGTTGCCACTGTGCATGTGAAGTGCAATTCTATTAGCTACTGGAAGAGTGGTGTTAGGATCGAATGACGAGAATGTATCTGTGTGTTTTAATTAATGTATACACTGTTAGAGTTTGGAGCACATCCCTTTAGACTTTGTACTGAAATCCTCATTATACTGACACCTTCCTACATCCCCTTCCTATTTCTTACATTTCTTAGAGATTTTCCAATGGAACTATCCCCAATCCAATTTAGAGGCCTGTTTAGATGAGTTTAAAACTTTTGCCATTTGCACTTATGTGGCTGTGCATGTCACATATTGAAGCTATTGAACTGTATTTACTTTGTCAACTAACTGCTCTTTTTGAGTTCTGTATCTAAACAATGCTTAATTTGTATTGATTTGAATTGACTACTAATTTGTAATAAACCTATTTAACTTTATTACAGATTCTTGGTCCTTAGTGTGTGTCCAAATGTGTTACATGAATTTGAATTGTTTTTTTGAATGTTAACTCCCTTTACTCCTCAGTAAACCACAAAGGTCTGTCGAATGAAAATTGTAACCGCGTGTCAACGCGCCATGCCACATATCAGGAAAACACTCTTCTACACATCAAAGAGAATTTATTTAGAAAGCAACAGTACTACATCAGGGTATACATGTGTTATGAAGTGTAAAAAATGCATTTGCATGTTGTTAATGATACGCAAAAATATAACATAAAA
This sequence comes from Lissotriton helveticus, assembly GCF_964261635.1. Lineage (NCBI taxonomy): Eukaryota > Metazoa > Chordata > Amphibia > Caudata > Salamandridae > Lissotriton > Lissotriton helveticus. The sequence continues at coordinate 2,077,320,844 of NC_136059.1, read as the reverse complement.
ATCACTAACACCAACCTCTAGTGACTCTTACTGCGCTTCGTTATTTGTTAATCATCTGCTTTTCCTGTAGATCATACACAAATGTTTTGCACTTTCACTCTTACACATTAAGATTTTTCCATCATGCATCTGTGGTGTTTTCACAGTTCAGCAAATGGTTCTTTAAGTTGAACTACGCCTTTGTTTTGTTGCAATATTGCCCTATTGCCAGGACATGGAGGCAGTCACTCATACGTTTTACTCTGGTGTTGAGACTCGTCATTAGGGTTCTCGTCGTTCAAATATCTCCTATCCGTCAGCCTCCCTCCATGAATTGATTTTCATACTTTATGATTCCACTTTAGATGGTGATGTTGTGTAAGCAAAAATATTGAATTCTGTAATGTGCCATGTGTAGTAATAAGTTGGCAGGGTATCAGGTGGTTGGCACAGGTAGGTGTCTTGAGAGACATCGGGAGACCTGCGTAACTGGCCTTCCCTCGGTACAGTCAGTCTAAGGAGGGCGGTGTGTCCTCCGGTTTAATGATGGAGCTGCATGAGTTTGACAAGGTGCCTCCAAGGCAGGACCAATGGAAAACCACAGTGATGCAGCTGCGGCCTTATCCATGCAACATAGTCCATCGCCTGCTGCGAATTTTAACAAAAAGATGTTTCTAGCTCAAACGTATCAAAACTTATTAAAATTCCTCAACATGGTGGCAATAATGCACCTGACACTTTGTGAAAGTTAGGTGGTCTCCTTCAGCTGTTGTTTGCTGTAACAACAATGTTGCCCAGACAGTGTATTCATCTCTATGTTACTGACTGCTGGAAGGGCGTTTGTTTAAACTGGATTGCAATAAAACCGTAACTACTTAAATGTTACTCAAAACGGGTGAAAAGTGTGGTTCCGTCTTTGGCATAATTGTTTCTATCACATATTCAGGTTCACATGACGGACACCGGTTCAAAGCTGTAGCTATTTCAATAGTGAATTGTGGCTTTGAAAGAATCACAACTATGCTGAATTTCTTTTCAGGGTTTCGGAAGTACTTCTTCGAGAGACATATAAACATTATGAAACGTACTGAACTGGTATGCATAGCTGTTTTTAATGGAAACAAGTCTTGGAGAATATCCACGTAATTTGCCTTTCCTTGAGTCAACCCTGCTGCCTCATTTGGTCTTCAGTTCCGCCTAATAAATGTAATGGCCCGGTCCAGTGGAGTGTGGGTAATAAGGGGCAGATTAACAAGCCCCTTACAACAACTTTACGCCGCTGTTTCGTCACTACTGTGGCACAGCGACGTCATAAACAATGCGCCACGTTGCAACATATTTACATCGTGACGCATCTATGGAGATGCGTCATGTTGTAAAGCCCTGCGCTACATTATACCTGTGTCAGGTATAATGTATGCAGGGTGGGCGTTCCCACATAAGAAAGCGTCGTAAAAGTGGCGCAGTGAAATCTACAAGATTTCACTACGTCACTTCTACGAAGCCACTGTGTCAAAACCTTGGGCCTGCTGAAAGCAGGCGTAAGGATGACAGGCGTAAGGATGACGCAGCATGATAGGAATTGCTGGAGTTGCGGCATGCTTGCGACATGACTCCAGCAATGCGCTGCCTTTCCGCCAAAAGATGCGCCACGCATCTGCCTATCCTTGTAAATGCAAACACAACAATGATGGACAGAATGTGGATCAATGTCACACATTCACCCCAGTCCAAAGATCTGGGCCCAAATCCATCGTTTTTCCACTCTACACCACCCTGGGTTAGACAATGGCGATATGCAAATCAGCGCTGACCCTGTGCCCCATGGGAACAGTCCAGTCCGAACTACAAAAGCCATGTCCTTCCCAGAACGGAAACAAGCATCCGAGGACCGGCCCGGTTTCGAGGTAACACCTCTCTTCAGCCCGGCTAGCTTGATTCCAGTGGTGTGGAGTGCCTGGGACTCACGTCTGAGCATCCCCAGTACACTTAGAGCGGTAACTGCAAACACAACAATGATGGACAGAATGTGGATCAATGTCACACATTCACCCCAGTCCAAAGATCTGGGCCCAAATCCATAGTTTTTCCACTCCACACCACCCTGGGTTAGACAATGGCGATATGCAAATCAGCGCTGACCCTGTGCCCCATGGGAACAGTCCAGTCCGAACTACAAAAGCCATGTCCTTCCCAGAACGGAAACAAGCATCCGAGGACCGGCCCGGTTTCGAGGTAACACCTCTATTCAGCCCGGCTAGCTTGATTCCAGTGGTGTGGAGTGCCTGGGACTCACGTCTGAGCATCCCCAGTACACTTAGAGCGGTAACTGCAAACACAACAATGATGGACAGAATGTGGATCAATGTCACACATTCACCCCAGTCCAAAGATCTGGGCCCAAATCCATCGTTTTTCCACTCCACACCACCCTGGGTTAGACAATGGCGATATGCAAATCAGCGCTGACCCTGTGCCCCATGGGAACAGTCCAGTCCGAACTACAAAAGCCATGTCCTTCCCAGAACGGAAACAAGCATCCGAGGACCGGCCCGGTTTCAAGGTAACACCTCTCTTCAGCCCGGCTAGCTTGATTCCAGTGGTGTGGAGTGCCTGGGACTCACGTCTGAGCATCCCCAGTACACTTAGAGCGGTAACTGCAAACACAACAATGATGGACAGATTGTGGATCAATGTCACACATTCACCCCAGTCCAAAGATCTGGGCCCAAATCCATCGTTTTTCCACTCCACACCACCCTGGGTTAGACAATGGCGATATGCAAATCAGCGCTGACCCTGTGCCCCATGGGAACAGTCCAGTCCAAACTACAAAAGCCATGTCCTTCCCAGAACGGAAACAAGCATCCGAGGACCGGCCCGGTTTCAAGGTAACACCTCTCTTCAGCCCGGCTAGCTTGATTCCAGTGGTGTGGAGTGCCTGGGACTCACGTCTGAGCATCCCAGTACACTTAGAGCGGTAACTGCAAACACAACAATGATGGACAGAATGTGGATCAATGTCACACATTCACCCCAGTCCAAAGATCTGAGCCCAAATCCATCGTTTTTCCACTCCACACCACCCTGGGTTAGACAATGGCAATATGCAAATCAGCGCTGACCCTGTGCCCCATGGGAACAGTCCAGTCCGAACTACAAAAGCCATGTCCTTCCCAGAACGGAAACAAGCATCCGAGGACCGGCTCGGTTTCGAGGTAACACCTCTCTTCAGCCCGGCTAGCTTGATTCCAGTGGTGTGGAGTGCCTGGGACTCACGTCTGAGCATCCGTTCTGCTTGTTTCCGTTCTGGGAAGGACATGGCTTTTGTAGTTTGGACTGGACTGTTCCCATGGGGCACAGGGTCAGCGCTGATTTGCATATCGCCATTGTCTAACCCAGGGTGGTGTGGAGTGGAAAAACGATGGATTTGGGCCCAGATCTTTGGACTGGGGTGAATGTGTGACATTGATCCACATTCTGTCCATCATTGTTGTGTTTGCAGGTACCGCTCTAAGTGTACTGGGGATGGTCAGACGTGAGTCCCAGGCACTCCACACCACTGGAATCAAGCTAGCCGGGCTGATGAGAGGTGTTACCTCGAAACCGGGCCAGTCCTCGGATGCTTGTTTCCGTTCTGGGAAGGACATGGCTTTTGTAGTTCGGACTGGACTGTTCCCATGGGGCACAGGGTCAGCGCTGATTTGCATATCGCCATTGTCTAACCCAGGGTGGTGTGGAGTGGAAAAACGATGGATTTGGGCCCAGATCTTTGGACTGGGGTGAATGTGTGACATTGATCCACATTCTGTCCATCATTGTTGTGTTTGCAGGTATCCTTGTAAATGCAACGCATCCATGGTGGCGCAGGGCTTTTTTTCTGTCACGCAATTTCACTGATGCATCGCTGCTAATATGCAGAGATGCGCCAGTTCTTGTAAATCTGCCCCTAAGGATCTTTGGCCCAGCGCAGACACAGAAGTAGTGGGCAGCAGCTTAGGGCGGTGACATGCAAACAGGAATAATCACGCCTTGCCCTAGAACAGTGGTTCCCAATCTGTGGTCCGCAAATACTTAGAAAATTAAATAATATTAACAGATTAATAAAGGGTATATAAATAAAGTTGCTAAATGTACAGTTGAACATTTTAAAACCTACTGTAAATGTGAAGAAATGTTAAATTGGAGGCTAAAAATTAAATTAGTATCCTCAGATTGAATTGTGGGATCAGTGCAGGTGCATCAAACAGAATATTGTATGGACGATGAGTGACCTCAATTGAATTTAGAAAAGCTCCAAACTTCCTATTAAAATAAAAGAATAAAATAAAATAATTATTTTGTTTATATGTGTTTGCGAATTAAATCAAATGTTTCATCATTTGTGTATTTGTTTGAGGAATGCTTTTTTGTATTTTTTGTGTATTGTTTTGCAGTTCAAATCACTTAAGCCGGGTTCCACGGCTTCCAGTAATGACTCAGTGGGTAGGTCCTTGGATTGCAATAATGATTCAGTGGGGGTCCTTGGGTTCCAGTAAGGATTACGTGGGGGTCCCTAGTAGTCAAAAGGTTGAGAACCACTGTCTTAGCACAATACATAACATGGTGCTAGTAGTTAAAATATTGCACCCAATATTACCTTCAATGTAACACAATTAAATGCACGCTATAAAAAACTAGAAGCAATTCAGTATAAGAATTAAAGAAACATGTTTTGTACACAGAAGGCTTTATATGTTATGGACTATATTCAAGTTGTACATATACTAAATTATAAGCATGCCCGTGCACCAGTAAAATGGAGCCAGACATTGATATGGCGCAGGTTCTGTGAATTGTTCCCAAGCTCCCACCATCCTTCCTCCCCTATGTACACTCTGGAAATATACTTTAATGAAGGAGCCCTTTGGTGCTCTTGAGGATGGGTGTCACGGAAGAGGCAGCCCTGCTACAGGGCAGAGGGCGTATTTACACACCAGCAAAGACTTGGTTGCTGGTATGAGGGACATACTTAACCCTAAAGAGTGTCTTTACTACACCAGGTCGCCGTTCTTATAGATGGATTAATGACTTACATACACCAGATCCATCCTTAAGAAAACACTTCTTCTGAATACACTAAATTTTTGGACATAGTATACCCTGATGCCTGTTACTGTGTAATTATCGCTGGAGCTCTAGAACCCATTCCGGGTCGGAAATACAACCAGAATCGAGAGTCCATACAAAGAGAGTATAGCCCTGAAGAAGTCGCTACGCCCAACCATTAAGCGCGATGAAACAAGCGTGTTTTTGTTACTGTTAATGATATATATAACATACACTGTTGCCGTGTGCAAGGGATTGTTGCTTTAGTTTATCAGTGGTTATCCACACTTTCGGGAGGAGAGTGGATCTCCCTACCCTTATGCACCGCAATCGACATTTTTCACTAGCAAACACCCACTGCATATTTCCCAGGGGCACCATTACCCTATATAATCCACCGTCCGAAAAGTTCCATTTCGATTGTATGCTTTCTTTTCAAGTTTATGTTATGTTTCCAGGATGCTTTCCACAATATGTTCTTTTCACATTTGCTGCTTTCATATTTTAAGTTTGTCATTTGTTATGTTGTTTCTTACATGGCTGTTTTGCGGAATTGTTGGGTGTCAGTACATGCTGTTGTATTTCATATATGATGTTTTTTGTTTTCTGGTTGTTATTTTCAAACCCATGTTATGTTATGTTATGTTATGTTACTTTATTTCTTTTATAGCGCACGGCGACTCCAGAGGAGCATCCCGGCGCTTTGGCAAAGAAAGACAGCATAGAAAGCAACCACACAACAGAAAAGAACAGAAAAAAAGACTATTTCCTAAAAAGCCATGTCTTCAGATCCTTTCTAAAAGTCAGAAGACAGGGAGCCGATCTCAGGGACAATGGTAATTCGTTCCATGCCTTGGGTGTCAGATAGAGGAAAGATCGACCTCCCAATCGTGCACGACGAATTACAGGAACAGTAAGCAAAAACAGACCAGATGACCTGAGATTCCTGCTTGGCACATACCGGGAAAGACGTTTCCCAATATATTTGGGGCCAATACCATGTAGGGCCTTAAAGGCCACAGTCAGGCATTTAAAAAGGACTCGCTTGGAGATAGGTAGCCAATGAAGAGTGTTCAATAAGGCAGTGGCGCCAGCTCTCCTCGGGAGTCCAAAGATGGCACGGGCTGCCGAATTCTGGACTACTTGCAAACGGGTCATGAGATATTTTGGTAGACCCAAAAAAGAGCGTTTGCGTAGTCCAGTCGCGACCCGATTAATGCCTGAACGACTGTTTTCCTATGGTTGAGTGATAGTAGAGGAAGAAATTTCCTCAACATCCGTAAGATGCCGAAGCATTTCCCAACAATGGACAAGATGTGGGGTCCAAAGGATAGATCACAGTCCACTATCACTCCCAAATTCTTGGCCTTCACAGCAACCTTGTCAGGAGGAAACATATCCTGTGGCCACCAAGATTTCCAGTCATGTTCCGGTGCGCAACCGAAAAAAAGCAACTCTGACTTGTCAGAGTTGCATTTTAAGCCATGACCTCTGAACCACTCAAACACCGCACCAAGGCAATCCCTGATCTTTGTGCCATCAAATGACCCACCCCTGTCACATATGAACAGGAGTTGGGTGTCATCAGCATAAGACACGATCTGGGCGCCGAAAGATTCCGCGACTTCCGCCAGAGGGTCCATAAAGATGTTAAACAGCATAGGGCTGAGAATGGAGCCCTGCGGGACTCCCACCTCTAGCGGAGCCATATCAGCGGAAAAAGGAGGCGCCCAGATCGTTTGTCGGCGGTCGGACAGAAATGATTTTAGCCAATTCCACACCGTTCCTCGAAGGCCACACTCCCAGAGTCTTACAAGGAGGGCATCATGAGGAACGGTGTCGAAAGCCGCCGACAAGTCAAGCATGACTAACACGGCCTTTCCCCCCAAATCGAGTACTTCCCTGATGGCATCAGTGACCTCCAGCAGAGCCGACTCCGTGCTAAAATTAGCACGGAAGCCGGACTGCGAGGTGTGCAATAGGTCGTTTCCTTCGATGAAACTGGAAATTGTCCTATGCACATACCGCTCGGCCACTTTTGCCAGAGCAGGGAGAAGGGAGATTGGCCTGTAATTGGCATGTATCAGGGGGTCCAGGGTGGGTTTTTTGAGCAGTGGTAAAATCATGGCTCGCTTCCAGGCCTGAGGCACCTCCCCTGTCGACAAAGATGTGTTCAGCAGGGGGTTCACCAAGATGTTAATGGCGGAAGCCACTTTCCCCAAGCATTTAGCCGGACATGGATCTAGAGGAGAGCCGGATTTCAAGCCGGACAACAACTCTAAAGATGTACTAAGATCCATAGGAGGAAATGCAGAGAGGAAAGGGCCACGGTCTTCCACAGAACAAGGTAGCGTTAGATGGCTCACATCCGATTGCGCACTAGAGAGAGAGGCCTGGATGGCTGTGATCTTACTGACAAAGAAGGTGGCAAGCTGTTGTATCCACGCATCCGTATGAGTGTGGCTAGGGGTACAAACCGCAGGAGAGATAAAATCCTGGACCACTTTGAAAATTTCTTTGCAGACATTGTCAGCCTCATCAATGCGATGCTCAAAATAGGCCTTTTTTCCGTCCCAGATAGAATGATGATAGGCTTTAATGGCTGCCCGAAATTTCAATTTCTCAATTGGGTCGTAAGTCCGCCTCCAGGCCCTCTCAGCCCTTTTACACTCCTGACGTTGTACCCTCAACTGAGGAGAGAACCATGGGGCAGACGCCCTATGCTCTCCTAGTTTAGATCTTTTTTTGGGGATTAGGGTCTCAAATCTTGCTAAAAACCATTTATGTAGGAGGACAAGATTCTCCTCCAGACTTCCCAAAAGGGGGCAAGGTGAGGAGACGAGAGCCTCGGACAGCATGTCCCCAGAGAGCAGATGAAACGGGCGTGAAGTTCTCGTAGCCGCAATTTCTCTCTCCCGAACAGAGGCACTAACAGGTAAAGAAAAAGAGATTAAGAAGTGATCCGACCAAAGTACTGGCTGTATGGCACAGACCGAAATGGGTTTCGTTGAAAATACCTGATCTAAGGTATGGCCTTTATTGTGTGTAGGGCCTTTCACGAAGGGAAATAACCCTAACGAAGCCGTGATATCATTGAGTTTTGTAGTGTCGGGGTCACAGCTGCCCAAAGCTTTGCTCACTACATGTGATGAGTGTAGGAAGCTGGCTCTCTATATACTATACCAAAATGACGTATAGTGTGCACAGAGTCCAGTGGATCCCCAAAGGTAAGCAGAGGTAAAAGTAGATGGCACCTTACTCTCTATTTGTGGTAGTGTGGGTGAGCAGTAAGACTTTATCAAAGGGTAGTGTTACTCATTTGTTGTACACACTAAATCAGCAAAATATGCCACACACTCAAAGACTGAACTCAGACCAATTTGATTTGTAAACAAATATTATTAAGTTATTTAATTTCTAGAACCAAGCCAAGCCTGGTGCAGGTAAGTGAAATAAATGCTTTGCAAAATTGTATGCAATATTGTACAATTGAATTCAGATTCAAATGCAGTTGAATGAATTACAGCTAAATTACTGTTTCGAACAAGTTAGATAGGTACAAATTGTAAAGTTGTATCGCTATCATTGCACTTCTTGTGGTGATGAAAAGCGACGTACCCTGAATTTTTAAAGTATTTTCGCTTAAGTGCTTAACCCCTTTAGAGCTTGTAAATAAACCTCCCCAGTGCTGCGCTGTCCATTGGAACTAGTGCTGAATGGACGTCCAACGGTCGTGCGCAGCACTGGGGAGGTAGTGGCCGTGACGACCGTTGGCCGACGGCAGCAATTAAGGGGTTAAATCAGCAGAAACAAAAAATAATAATAAATAAATAAATTACTGTTTCGAAATTACTTTTCAGGTACTTGGTAAATTACCATAAGCGTTATTTATTGGATTACTTTTCAGGTTACTTTTCTAATCAGTGTAATATGCCTAGATATCACACTGAGACACCTCCTAGACAAAAGGTAAGTAAATCACTTTTATTACATTTGCAGTTTTGTCAATGCTCCATACAAACCAACTCCATACTTTTTCAAGGAAAACAGTCAATGCAAACCTATGGAGGAAAATAGAGTTATTGGTTTACAGGTAAGTAAATATTTGTGGGAGTTGGTGTTCTGGGTTTAGAACCAGGGTTCCCCCAGGGTCAAGGATACACTATAAAAACACCCTCAGCAGCACTAGGGCGGGCAGGTATAGAGTGCTGAGGCCTCATGTTATCCAACGAGGGATAGGGGACCTCCGGTTCGTGGCTGCTCACGAGCAGTCCACAGGGTTGAGGGAGTTAAGCTCCTGGTGTTAGGCCCAGGGTAAAGGGGGATCTGAGTTAGCACCCAATGTACACCCGCAGCGGCTCAGGGGCGGGTGGGTGCAGGGTGCAGTTTTGGCATCTGTGCCCTGTTGATTTCAATGGGGATTCTCCGGATGCAACAAAGACTGCAGGCTCGGGGACAAAGATCTTCTGGAGGTGACCACTGGTTGGCGAGGTAAGTTGGGATGCCTGAGAATGCAGGGACACCATCGGTTGGGCCACCCAAGGCCGTGGGACTTCGGTTGCAGGGGTGTCTTTAGGCGTCGGGTTTTCCTTACCACCTCCAGAAAGAGGCTGCAGGCTTCGCTTGGAGATTCGAGGCAGGTCAGAGATCATCAGATCTCAGGTCAGGATCGCCGGGGAAACCTCCTTGTGGTGTTGGGCAACTCGTACTCAGGCCGTAGGTGTCGGGTGCAGAGTGGTACAGACTCGCAGATTTGGCCAGAACCAGACTCTGTGGCTGTGCAAATTCGGTGCTCGCTGGAGACAAAGTCTTTGGCTTGGAAGGCAGGGCAGGTCCTTCGGGTTCTTGAGGCTGCTGGCTGCAGAACACCACGGGATTTTGCTTTTGCAGGTTCCAGGTGGGGACAGGCCGGTAGGGCTGGGACCAAGTCAGTGGGCGTCCTTCTCTTCTTAGCTTTAGCACGGCTTCTTCGGTACATCTTCTGAGGAAGCAAGGTTTAGGGATGCCTCTAAATACTAGATTTAGGGGAGTTTACAGGTAAGTAAAAGGTTGGGACTAACAAGTATCTTCCTTGGGTGGGTACACCCCCTATTGTTCCACCTTCCAGTGGGAGGGGGGCATATGCCTCACTATGGTTGGCTGGGTCTCCCCATCTGCAAGATGGCAGGGACTGCGAGTTGTGCTTCATCTCGCCTCCCCCACCTGAGGGGTGGGGTTGGCAAAGGTGGGCACACCTCACTTCCTCATGTGGTTTTCCACCGATTCTCCCTCCCAAAGTGGGGGTCAGAACCGGTGGGAGCCAGTTGCTGGAAGCAGAAAAGGCCTGGGGAAGCTCACAAAGGAGGCAAGCCTTTGAAGCTTCCCTTTCTGGACCTCGCCCATCCTGGGGGAGGCAGCTTGGCACCTCGTTCCAGGATGTGCATTGTTTCAGACCCCGGAGAGCAGCAGTCTCTACCAAGGGGTCCAGAAACATGTCTGGTGGTGGCAGCTGGCGGGCAGCCACTGAGCCTGGACACTAATGTTAGGTAGTTTTTCAGGGAGCATCTCTAAGATGCCCTCTGTGTCTATTTTCATAAATCCCACACTGGCATCAGTGTGGGTTTAATGTGCTGAGAAGTTTGATACCAAACTTCCCAGTTTTCAGTAAAGCCATTATGATACTGGTATAGTGCACCCAGCTAGAGGGGTGGATGAGCTATGCCAGGGCAGTGGGTTGTAGGCATGGCACAGTGTGTGCCATGTTGACTCTTCACTTTGTTCTGCACCAAAACACGCAGCCTTCAAAGGCAGTGTGTGTGTAAAGATACAGGGCCTCTAAGGGTGGTACAATAAGTGCTGCAGTCCCTAGAGGCCTTCCCTTGCCACAGTGCCCTTGGTACCTGTAGTACCATTTACAAGGGACTGCCCTGTGGCCAAAGAGTGCTATATGGGTTTTGTCTTCTATGCAGTTTAGGGAAAGAACATAGGCCATGGGTACCTATTTGTCAGGAACCCAGGGCACACTCAGTCAAAGTACATCAGCAATTTATCAAAAGGTGGGGGCAACCATGCAAAAAGAGGGCACTTTCTTACAATGAGCATGTTACATGCTATTCCCATGTGCTGCCTTATTCTTATTTTATTGTCTTCTTCAATAGTATGCTTATCATGCCATCTTTTCTTGAATGATGTTTTCCTGTGTGTGTTTTTGTTATGGTTCATTGATGCCCTGGTGCTTTAATTCCATATGTGTGTGGGAAGATTAGGCAGTCAAAGATATACTTGTGAGTGGGTATCTTCACTGTGTTCACTCAAGATGTCTTATTTAAGGTGTATGTATCATTCTTCGCTACATGCCTTTACACAAGGGATTACTCTGTGGGTGGAGATCACCCATTTCTTCATTACATGCTACAGGCCCTCACAAGAGGAATGGTTGTATGGGTGAAAGTCACCCATTTCTACATAGTATGCTACAGGCCCTTACATGAGGCATGGTTGTATGGGTGGAAGTCACCTATTTCTACATTGTTTGCTACATGCCCTTACAAGAGGGATGTCTGGATAGGTTGGAAGTCACCCATTTCTACTCTTTAGGCTTGATGCCCTTACATGATGAATGGTGGTTTGGGATGGATTTCACCCATTGCTACATGTTACAATGTTTGGCCTTGCCTGGAGATGTTTGCTCGGGTGTATTTCACCATTTTCTTCTGTGTGATGACGTGTTTCATTGATTTAGTATTTTACTTGCAGTTTTGTTTGTGAGTGAGTGTTTGGCACGGTTCGTTGGTGCACTGTTGTGTTATGCCACCTGTCCTGCTTATCTGGCCAGTAGGTGTAAGTTGGTGGTGGTAATAAGTGCGCCATTATTTTATGGTATGGTGCTGTAGGACTTATACAGGTTTTCTGCAGGTTTTTTTCAGTAACTTCTGACTTTATGGTTACTGCTTTGTGACCAGTTTTCTTCTGTAATATTTTATGTGTTTTATAAAGGGGAGGGTTGTATGATATCTTGAGTATGTATCTATGCATCTTCCCCATTTTCTCTATGCATGGTTCCTCATGTAATGCTTTATTCCATCTTGCATTCCTATATTGTGATGTAATTTCTTTTTACAAGCTTCTTCATGTAAATGCTTTATTCCACCTTGCATTCTTATATTTTTGTGTCTTTTATAAAGGGGAAGGCTGTGTTATATCTTGTACACATAATTATGCATCTCTCCTGTTGCTTTGGCCCTTGCTGCTCAGCCAGTGTGAATGTGCTGTGTGGAATGTTTGAGTGGAAATGATGAAACGGAATGCTTGGGTGCCTGTGAGGTGGGGAGTCTCAGTTGGAGTATGGGCTGAGCAGCAGGCGGGCTGCTCTTGGTGGGGCTGTTCTATGGATGTACTCATCTGCAACTAAGACTGAATAAATTATCTAAAATTACACTTCGGCTACCCGACTTTCATTACAACAAACCTACTCTGAGCCGCTTCAGCAAGGACAGTGAACTAAGGGTGAAGGAGCTCCCTGGAGCCCACTCACTCCTCCTTGTCAGAAGTTGGTTTCTTGTTGTCACAAAGAGGGCCATCAGGATAGAGACATCTCCTCCTACGGAGTGAGTCCTCAGGAAAAAAGAGGGGAACCCACATACGGTGAGGCTAGGATAGGGACATCATGTTGGAAGAAAGGGCAACAAAGACAAAATACAGAAGCCCATTTCATTATCAATGCAGTCACTGCGGTCTGAAGAGTTCCAGTGCAAGGACTACACAGTGAGATTCTCTACATAATTATCCAGTATGTTTTTTGTGAACAAATTCTGCAGTACTGATATGAGTACAGAGGCGTCAGGCAGGGCCGGCTCTAGAGCAGTGCACCCGTGTGACCGCACTGGGTGCTGCCTTCAGGTGGAGAGGTTGTGTTTGCAAGTATATTAAGATTTGAAAGCACTTGCTGCCGTGTTCCTGGCCTCATCAATTTTCAGGCAACAATAAAAATGTCCAGATAACTCCAGTGATTAATGTTCTTCCTAGATAGAGATTGGAGGTTTGTCTAGTGGACGCTTTGACTGATGGTCAGGTAGCGCAGTGGGTTAATATGCCTACTGCTAAGAACATGTACCATGCAGATCACAAAGTGCATATTATGTAAATAGGTCAGAGGATTACTGCTTTTGTCTGAGAGATCCTTTTGTTACTTGCAGTGTATAAGTTAAAATTCTAACATAGAACAGTGAGCTATTACCTGTTATCAAAGAGCTGCATGCAAACTACAAAGTATAGATTAGAGCCTTATGATTTTTTCCCCACTCTTTCATTATCCTAATGTTGGAAAAGGGGTTAATTTGGATAGATATAAATTCTGATTACTAAGGAGAACCCCCAGCCATTGAGTTACATTTTAAATTCTGAGTTTGTGATTTTTCAAACCAAGCACTATTAAACTATACTGCCTACCAGTATGGATGACATGTGACTCTTATACCTTGTAGTCCTCTGTCTTATGTAACATTTCCTATGCACTGATTTACACATGTATGATTGATTGTCTCTGTGTAATGTGTGTGTGAGATGCAAAGTGCACTGACACCCTACACTGGTATGAGTGGCACTATAAAACAAATTAAATACATCTGGGAGAGAGTGGTCATGGAGACGTGGGGGTCACTGTTAAAGGGTAGTAGTGAGGGAATCCAAGACAGAGGTGGTCACTGGGGGGCAACAACAAACACTGTCACACTTTAAGCCATCAGCGCTGAAGCCGGCCCTCGTGTCAGGTATGTCATAAATGAGCACAAGGCGAGGTGTGGGTTATCCTTCTGAACTCTACAGAGGTGGCGGTTCTTCTACTGGAGGGTCTTGTGGTTTCAGTGCATGATCTGCAACAAGTGGTCAATTGACACAGTCCTGGCAGTCTCTGATATGTCCTTTGTTCATGACTTTGCTCCGCTCTTTGAAGTGGCTGTGGTGCTGCTGGTACTGATGCATGTTCCTGAAACTTTGACCTGCCGCCTGCATCTAAGTCTCATTCATCTACTCTTGGATAAGGCTTATAGCCCCTGTTAAGGATGGTTACTGGTCCTGCTGTAAGTAGTAGGTTGATGAGCCTGATGCTGTAAGGCTGGTTTTGGAAACTCAAGGTGTTGTGACATAAGCAACAGATGATTTCTATCAACCATCTTGACAACCCAAGGGCAAATCTCCTTGCAGATCACGTGGTGCATTAAACAAAGGGAACGAGGAGCCCATGGCACCTTAATATTACGGAAAAGGTTGCAGACACGTGTGTTGCCATTACTGTAAATGGACTGTGTTCAATATGCAACAGTTCGCTAACAATGGGGCATTTCCTCATTTGCATGGGTGTGTGGCCTCATGAAAATGAGAGCACCTTTGCCATTGTTCCTGCGCTGTATTACAGATGTGGGTGCAAGGGAAAGCAGCCATCAGAAGGCAAACTGACTGTTCTCCACATAGAGGTGGCACACAGTTTGTGCACCCCCGAAGGCATCACTTGGAATGAGGGTATGGGGTTCCAAGGACACTCCTAGCATCCTCCTGCACCCTTTAGTGCAGTCACTCACTACAGCCCCCTGCGGGGGGAATCCCTGCTACCCCTTTAAAGCGAGGCTCAGTGCTGCCTGCAGTGAATGGAAGACCATCAACTTCAAACAACCAGTCCACCTTTCACTGATCCCAGTGCAGGCCAGAGTCATGCTGGCTCTGGGAAAAGCACATTTAATGTAAGATGGCGCAGCGTCCTGGTCTGCGCCAGGTGCACCCAGTTAAGATTGCACTGTGGCACATGCGTGGAAAAAGCATCCGACCTGCATTACGAGCCCTGGTACACATAGATATCATGACAATTATTCACAATTATGTAGAGGTCTGAGTTGCAGTAGTCCCTTTTTTTATTTTTTCCTTTGTATTTCAAGCAGAGGAATCAGTCTCCTAGCATACGTTCCTGTTCCCTACTCACTGGTCCTAGCAAGCCTTATGCCATACGGAATTCTCAGCTGCTAGTTGAAAGGGAAGTTCATATGCCCCCTCCAGATGCTCCTTCAGGTCTCTTATACTGTGCAAATATATATTTCGACCACTGCCATGGCTGGTTACTCGAAGGTTGATGTCCACTGTTAGTCTGGCATTCCTCCAGAACATCAAGTATTATGAAACGATCCCCTGGGACGGCTACACACTGGCTCCACTTTGACTACTGGCGAAGCTTCAAGTTACCCAATAAGGTTCTGTTGAAACACTCTATCTGTGTATCATCCTAAGGATGTTTTAAGACGATGCTCCCGTTTTCTTTACTCTCTATCAAATCGAGTAATTTCTTGATCAGTTTGCTTTCAATATCTGTACTGACCGCAATTCAGCCTTGCTGGCAAATATTGAAGTCCTTTGCAGGGTTCATGTTTGTTCTACACTTGGAGACAATGTGCCTACTATATTTTATATTAGAGAAGTAGAACCGCAATGGTCGTTCTAATGCTTCATCGAGTAGTTGAGAACTATCAGTAACCTCTCCTAAAGGTCTTTAAGGGTTTTTCTGGAGAAGGTGAGGATGTCACTGAGATACATCAACAGTTCCAGAATTTTTTAATAGTCCACTTTGATCTCCATGTGTATCTGAAATGTTGCCAATACTCCGGATATGCTTAGGGGAACACAGTAGGCCAATTGGCAGCTGAAAGCTTTTTCTACTGAGTCTCTTTGTCCATGGGGATCTGGTACCAGCTGCTAAGCAGATTCGGTATTGAAAACTAGCTGCTTCCAGGCTGCCTGCCATGTAAGGAATTCACCCGAGCCATGGTTTACTGGTCAAGATTGTCCTGCTGTTCAAGATGCAATACACATTCTGGCCTCCTTGTTTTCCTTTTGGGCTACTATAATCAGATATGCATTCTGGGACTCTAGAATGATCTGCTCTGTATTTAAACCTTCCAGGTGCTCTTTCCGATCCTCCAGGTCTGCTGTGACCAAGAGTCTCCTCAGATGTGGATCAAACTTTGCTCATAAGTCAGATGTTACGCTGGTGCCGGGACCTCTCTGAAGTGCCATACACTAGTTGATAAATCTGCCTTCTGCACCATCTTGCAACACAGGCTTTCTTTTGCAGAGTCTAGCAATAGGAAATTATCAAATGTAATTAGCTCCCGAGAGATAGCTGTTGCTGAGCCACCGTGGGTGGCAGGTACTGGTGCCTTAGGCAGCATTCTAAGGTACCTGGCAAGGTTGAGGTCGGTTCTAGCACAGTGATGGACTACTGCTTACTGTCTCTGGTGAACGGGGGTCTCTGTACCAGGATGCCTCCTGGCAGTGTATCCAACTCTAGGGCTTCCATAACAAGCATTTACAATGCAATGGTCTCGGCATTATTAAAGGTAGAGCTATTGGCATTGCTCATGACATTTTTTTGTGTTTTTTTTAAAATCATAAATAAATGGCATTGTCATTTACATTGCCAATAGCTTAATCGTTAAATAAATGGCATTGTCATTTACAATGCCAATAGCTTAATCGCCACACACACAAAGCCACCCACACCCACATACAGAGCCACAGACACACATACAGCCACACACATACAGAGCCACACACACACAGAGCCACACACACACACACAGCCCCCCACACACACAGAGCCCCACACATACACACAGAGCCCCACACACACACAGAGCCCCACACACACACACACACAGAGCCCCATACACACGCGCACAGAGTCCCCCCCACACACACAGAGCCCCCCACACACACAGAGCACCCCCCACACACACACAGAGCCACACACACACACACACACAGAGCCACACACACACACACAGAGCCACGCACACACACAGAGCCCCACACACACTCAGAGCCCTCCCCCCCACACACACAGATCCCCCCCACACACACAGAGCCCTACACACACACACAGAGCCCTAAACACACACAGAGCCCCCCACACACACAGCCCCCCACACACACAAAGCCCCACACACACAGAGCCCCCCCACACACACAGCCCCACACACACACACAGCCCCACACACACAGCCCCACACACACACACACAGCCTCACACACAGAGCCCCCCCACACACACAGCCCCACACACAGAGCCCCACACACACACTCAGAGTCCCCCCCACACACAGAGCCTCCCCACACACACACACAGAGCCCCCCCACACACACACAGCCCCCCCCCACACACACACACAACCCCCCCCCCCACACACACACAGAGCCCCCACACACACTGAGCCACACACACACTCAGAGCCACACACACATCCAGAGCCACACACACACCCAGAGCCACACACACACCCAGGGCCACACACACACCCAAAGCCACACACACACCCAGAGCCACACACACACCCAGAGCCACACACACACACCCAGAGCCACATACACACCCAGAGCCACATACACACACAGGAGAGCAAGCACGACGAGAGGGAAGGGAAGCAAGCACAGCGGGGCAGGGGAGCAAGCACAGCCAGGGGGCAGGGGAGCAAGCACAGCCAGGGGGCAGGGGAGCAAGCACAGCCAGGGTGCAGGGAAGCAAGCACAGCGAGGGTGCTGGCCCAGGTCATTTAAGGCACTCAGGAGGAATGCTATCAAATTATCATTTCAATTGACAGATACTCATGTGCAATCAATAAATAACATAACCAATTCAATCAGGAAATTACAAAACTCTCTTCACGTCCAGCGCTGTTTACATGAAGCTCAAACTGTGCCAGAATTTCCAGAACAGCCTCGTTAGAGCGTTACTAATCTCAATATACCATATCCTAGGTCACCCACGCTATTTTCAAAGACGGATGGCTCACTAATAACAAGTTCCCCACAGATTACTCACATTTTCCGTGTCCCATTCGTTCACAGTGGGCAGAGGTGTTCTTGTTGGCATCGTACTAACTGTTGTGAAAATCCGCTGGACAGGCGAGGATATCCGAGAATCCCTGAAAGGGTTGTCTCAATAGCAGTATGCTAGTCTAGAGGTGGGGCGAGTTACAGTCCTTTAACACAGAGGGTGCAACGGGCGGGTGAAGGGCACGGGGCGGGGGGTGGTAGGGGCTGGTTGTGCGGAGAGTGAGGCGCAAGGGGAGGGGGGGTCACCATCTAGAGATCAGCTTGGTTCCTGCTCTGCAATGGGTCAGAGGAACAAGGAGAGGGAAGGGACGCGCATAGAGGGGCAATGCGAGTAAAGGTTAAGAGTTGGTGGGATAGCTAAAGGATATGGCGGAAGGGGAAAGGAAAGTTGTTGGTAACTGCCCGCAATATCAGCCGACCATTGACGTTGCAGGGGGGCGTCGGGCGATGGGGGGAGCTGCTGGGGTCCTTGGTTTGCTGGCTTTAATGGCAGGGGGGGCTCTCTTAAAATATTATGATATAACTGCCCAGGCTGACGCTCCTCACCCTCGGCCGCTATATCATAATATTTTAAGAGAGCCTGTCTCCCCTCGCGGGCCGCCGCGTGCTCCCACCCCACATGCAGACCCTCCTCGCACCTGTGCAGTCCCGAAGGGGCCATACACAAGGCTGGCGCTGCGGCGGGGTGGGTTATATCGCATGTTCCCACGCACCCCATTCCACGTGCAGACTCACCTATGCTCTTGTGCACAGGGTGATTCCTTCAACTCCTGGTTCGGTGTAGTTTGAGCTCACACTGAAGTTGAAAAGCACGTTATTGCTGGGACGTTAGGATAGCGAATAGGAGAGGCATCGGCAGCGCGGCGAGCAGCAGGAGGTGAAGCTGCTGCCCTGGACGCGGCCGGACAGAGACAAGTGCGCCCGGCTCAAACAGGCTAAATTTATAAACGTGCGGGGGGGATGCGCGCTCGGAGAGTGTGTACAGGCAGCCTCCAGTCACACTGCCTTGTCAATAAATGTTGTGTTCACTAGCTCTGTGACAGCAGTTCTTTCCCTAATATGGAGCTGTCAGCTTTCTGGGTTATTTCGACGGTGTGTGATAATGCTCCCGGGATGCCAACGGCTTCCGAAGTTCAGAATTGTGAAAAAACATTTCTCACGAGGGAAGGGGGAGCGGGGATAATGGGAGGTGCAGGGGCAAGAGAAGAGACACGCAGGGCGAAGGAGACAAGGGGAAGAAAAGAACAGGAAGAGAGCGAACAACAGGAAAGAGAAACGGAGGAAAAGGGAAGAAGTAGGCAGAAAAGGAGTATCCAGGGTGATAAACTAGGGAAAAAGGCAAGAAAAAAAGATGAGCACAGCTAGGGAAGAAAACTTACCGACTCGGGGGACGCCGTGCACACCACCATCTTTCTCCGAGGCAAGGCAGAAATGCCTCGGAGAAAGCATCGTCATTTTGAGATTCGGGGCGTGGTTTACTTTCTCTCCTCTTCCCATTGGCTGGAAGGTAAAATTCCAGCCAATGGGAAGAGGAGAGAAAGTAAATAGAAAGAAGCTTAAAAAAACACCCCCGAATCCGAAAAAGACGGGGCTTGAACCGAGTGACCCCCCTCTCCTCCAATGGCTGGCCAGCATTTACGAGGCCAGCCAATGGAGAAGAGAGGCAGGTTCCAAGCCCCCTCTAAGAAACATTAAATCTCGGGCTCCGCCCACTGCTACGCAGTGCGACGGTCCTCGACTTAAAAAGGCCCACTTGCAAGCCCCTTTCATCACAGAACCTTGTCCTCTGATCATCTTGCACACCCCAGCAGGAATGGTGGCACGCTGTCCATTAGGTGGGATAATTTGGCCAATTGCAGTACGTATTCGCCAACTTCAAGCGAAAGTAAATTCTAAAACTGAGCTCTGGGAAGTACAGACCTTGACAAAAAATTGCCATGATTACCATTAAGACCTACTGTTTTTAACTGTCATGACCAGATAACACCACGAACGCTTGGGAAACGGACATACCAACTTGATATCTACATGCTAGGATTCTGTGTACCCAGTGGTCACCAGGAAACGTTGTCGACAGAATCTGCTCCTTTTGAATGTCAGGTAATAGTCTGGTCTCACTCAGTCCATCGTACATTACAGTGTACGTGTTAAAAGATGTAACTGCTGAGTCTGTCCTTCCACTCAGCCTAGAATGTTGGCAGACAGTGGGCACTGCAGGACTAAAAGGGTGCACATGAGAAATACCCCTTTTCCTCTATGACCAAGCCCTGTGCTAGGGCCCATCTGTCCACAAAAATATGTTAACAGCAGCACAGTGTATGTCATTGATGCTGTTAGCTACAGTGGGCTGTAATGGCTGCCAGGCACTTGGTAATTTTCCTTGATACCAGGAAATGACTGGAATGGATAGTATTAAACCTTAAACATGACACGGAATTGCAAATAACTGCTTGCAGAAGCAGAATGGGCTACAGACTCTTGCACGATTTGTGTGTAACATAGATGAAAAAAATTAGAGGGGACAACTCAAGGTCATAATCATATTTTTAAAATAGGTAAACGTGCATATGAGATCTACACGTAAGTACTTAATTTATACATTAGTTTAAAAAACTGAGTTTTGTTGCATTTGATAGCGTCTGGATTTATAGATCACGAATACAGACAGCTTTTAGATAGCTACTGTCTTAAGAGCTACTGTGGGCAATAGCAATACAAGGAACTTCTTCTTCCTTTCTTTTGAGCACTTCATTGGAGCGCATATGTTTTGTTGCTCTCTGTGTGCTGCGCCCCTCTTCACACTCACACTTCTGGGCTATCTGTGCTGTTTGTCTGTTGCTTTCCTATCCATTTTTATGTCTCGCCTGTCAATGCGCCTGTGCATTGAGCTTGTTAGGTCTCGCCTGTCAATGCGCCTGCGCATTGCGCTTGCGAGAATATAGGGGCTTATCCAGAGCTTAACCACCGGGCGATTCCATGCGGTGCCCGTGAAAAGCAAGCTCAATGAGCAAGCGCATTGACATAAAAATGCGCGTGCACATCAAAGCCAGCCATCTGTTCCCCAGCTTGGTGCCTCCAGCAGCTCTTCAAAGGTATCCGCTCCGCCCCTTGCTGCATCAAAGGCTTTTATTTCACGGCCGCGTTTTTTTACTTTAATTTCGCGGCCGCGTTTTTTTTTTCTGCCGCCCGACTTGTTTCTCTCGTTTTCGGCCTCCCCCCGCCCCCTCCCCGTGAGTGTTGTGGCTATTTAAATGTACTCGAATAGGCATTTCGTTGGTAGACATTGTAATGATTTTCTATATATATGTAGCAGTCTGCTTTGTGCCTTTGCCCACCCGTCCTGTTTGTTTGTACGTCGTTTGCCTGTCTAGCAATTTCCGTCATGCTGAATGTCTCCCTCTGTTCTCCTTTGCCATCATCCGTCTGTCCGTTTTCTCTCTCCATTAATTCCATTCTAATTGTCTGACGAAGATATCTAAGATGTTTTTGCTATTATTTGCCGACTGCAAGTAGTTGAGTACGAAGGGCTACAAGGCTGGCCGTACTACATATTTGAATCAGCAGCTTGGTATGCTCGAAAACTAACTAGATTTCTGGAAAATCATTTTAACGGTTTTTTCCTCTCTCTCTCTCTGGTATATGGTTGCATTTCAGAATTGTTTATTTAACTTTGTAACACGTCTGATTTATTAGTCCAACTAATCTCGTCCAGTTCCGTGAGTGTTGTGGCTATTTAAATGTATTCGAATCGGGCATTTTGTTGGTAGACATTGTAATGATTTTATATATATATGTAGCAGTCTGCTTTGTGCCTTTGCCCAGCCGTCCTGTTTGTTTGTACGTCGTTAGCCTGTCTCCTAATCTCAAATTTTTCTCATGCATGTAATGCTTTTTTTATTTAGCACGTGAGATGTCTGCAAGATAAAAGCAATATCATAGACTGACAACTACAGAAACGTCATTGCAGCACCCCCTCACCCTCACATCCCCTCACTCTCCCTCACACACCCTCTCACTCACCTCACACCCCGCATCCCCCACCACCCTCACCCTCACACACCCCCTCACCCTCACACACCCCCTCACCCTCACACATCCCCTCACCCTCACACCCCTACCCTCACCCACTCACACCCTTCACACCCTCATCCTCACACACCCCCTCACCCTCACATCCCCTCACTCTCACACCCACTCACCCTCACACCCCCTCATCCTCACACCCCCTCACCCTCACACCCCCTCACCCTCTCACCCTCACACTCCCTCTCACCCTCACACACCCTCACCCTCAAACACCCTCACCCTCACACCCTCACATCCCCTCACCCTCACGCTCCCTCACACCCTCACCCTCACACCCCCTCACCTTCACACACCCTCTCACCCTCACACACCCTCTCACCCTCACACACACTCACCCTCACACACCCTCACCGTCACTCACCCTCACACACTCTCTCACCCTCACACACCCTCTCACCCTCACGTCCCCTCTCACCCTCGCACCCCCTCACCCTCACATCCCCTCACCCACACACCCCTCACCCTCACACACCCTCATCCTCACTCACCCTCACACACCCTCACCCTCACACATCCTCACCCACCCTCACTCAACCTCACATACCCTCTCACCCTCACACCCCCTCTCACCCTCACACCCCCTCACCCTCACACCCCCTCACCCTCAAACCCCCTCACACCCCCTCACCCTCATCCTCACATCCCCTCACCCTCACACATCCTCACCCTCACACACCCTCACCCTTGCACAGTCTCACACACCCTCACTCACCCTCACCCCCTCACCCTCACACCCCCTCACCCTCACCCACCCTCACGTAAATACAACACATATCGCATTACAAATGCTATAGGTGTCACATTTGCGTAAGTTATAACTATTGGCATTGTAAATGACAAAGCGTTTAATTTCGCTATTTTCACACAACATAAATAAAAAAATTGTCATTTACAATACCAATAGCTCAAACGTTCCAAATGCGAGACCTATTGCATTGCAAATGCTTGTTTTTTTATTGTGTTGCTCCACCTCACGTGTTTGCTCACTTCTGACACCCATTTGAGTCTTAGTGGCTCTCCCATTCCCTGCTCCTCCATTGCTCGTCTGCCCCTCCCTGTCCTGCTTGGTTTTGGGCCAAATGTAGGTAGGACTTATTTACCGATTCTTAATTACCGAATTTTACCGATTCGGTAATTAAGAATCGGTAAATATGAAGGGGGGACATGTAGGAGCATCCAGATGTTTCATTTACCGAATTGGTAAAAATCTGTATTTACCGATTCGGTAAATACCGACCGGTAATGCCCATTCATTCCTATGGGCTTTGAAGCCCATAGGAATGAATGGGCATTACCGATTCGGTATTTACCGAATCGGTAAATACCGAATTACACAAGGGTGCAGGGGGTGTCACTTTGACACCCTCTGGCACCCCCAAAAGAAGCTCGGGTACCATGTGGCAGGCATACCTGCCCTAAGGGCAGGTCTGCCTGTCATATGGCATAGGTGTGCATGCACACTTGTGCATGCACACCGGAATCGGTATTTTACCATCAAATTGATTTGATGGTAAAATACCGATTCTGTAAGGCTTGTGGGACTCAGAAGAGTCCCACCTACATCTCAAATTTACCGATTCGGTAGAAATTCCGATCGGTAAATTTACCGATCGGTAATTTTACCGAATCAGTTACACATGCCCCTACATCCCATTTCTGTAATACCGGTCTGTGACGGCCGAAAATACAGATTTTCGGCCGTTACCGACCGACCTACATCGGGCCCTTAGTATGTCCCCTTACTTGTATATTGCTCCTCATCCCTCCATGCTTGGCGTCCCCTTGCTATTCATCTCTACACTGTCTCACTCCATGGTGACTGCGGCAAATGGCCTCCCCGATACCTGCACGGGCATAGCCAGCATTGGCATAGCACTACATGACAGTCACATTTAGAGCGTAGAACTGTAAAAAAAAAACAACAGCTGCTGTTGAATGGTACCATCACATTGCACCATTGCAACTCTTGGAACTACAGAAAACAATGTTTCTCATTTTATTCTCTTCCTTTAGCATTGCTGGCCACTGCTATTGGCTTTGCCCATACTGGAACACTGTAGAGCCATCCAGAGACCATCATTCATTGGCAAAGGGGGGTCTATAGACTTCCCCAATGCTGGTGAATTCAGTCGCCAAAACGTGTGCTGGTGTTTGTAATAGTCGTCAAAGAAACTCGACATCCTATGGCAGAGCTTAGAGCTACCTAACCCTTTCTGTTGATCTTCCTTCACTGATGCTTCTCTCCTATGTGGGGTAATTTACAATTCTGATTAGCCAAGAAGGGAAACTATTTTGAAAGAGGCATTTGTGTTTATTACTTTGTGTTATATAACATTCTTTTGAGTGCTGGTCAGTGGACGTTGGAGTTGAGAAGGCGTTTGCTTTGCTGTACCGGTGTTTCCTTTAAATAAATTATACTGAGATTGTAAAGCAACCACCTTTCCCACCAGTCATACCTCATGGTAGACGCCGCACTTTACCATTGCGAGTTTGCACGCCAGGACCCCTACGAAGCATAGAACATATGGAATAGTGCACTGTGGTGACAACACTCCGCACTACCTGAGAACAGTTGAAACCCAGCATTACCAAGTGGCACCACACAAGCTCACGGCCAAGGATCTCACGCTTTAAAATCAAAAGGCATCCGCTATTAAAAACACCTGCCCCTCAAAGCGCCACCAACACACACTGACAACATCACAGAGTGACACAACATTTCTTCCACTGCCAAAGTCTGAACTGCAGACAGTCTCCGCACTCCACGAGGGAATAAACCATCATGTATGAGGCACAACACAAGAGAATACATGTTGGATATAATAGGAAACAAGTCACAAAATATAGAGCTACACCAACCTATGTGACTGGCGCTGCGGAAATACTCTGTAAGCAGAAGGTGAATTATTTTCCAAACACAGGGCGCTCTCAGACTGTCACGCAGCAATCTCAGTAATAGACTAAAAGCACAAATACCTTAAAGCAGAAACAAATATGTAACACAATGTACTCGGAACAGAACACAGCTAGTTCCCTTCTGAGGCGCTCTTCCAAGAACACAGGTGGGTATATTCAATAATTTATACCAAGAAAGCTTGGAACATCTTTATTTTGTTCTTTGAACAACACGAACAGAATAGGTCAGCAGAATAAACAATTTACTTTTTTATATCCCTTCACTAGAGTGCGTGTAATCTGCATGAAAGGCACGTCTATTTTCTTAGGTCTGCCCACGCAGAGCAAGGTGGGCCACCTTGAACTCAGCCATGAAGATCTCTCCGTTGTCAGGCACCAGTGGAGTCCCACACCATCTGGGCTAAAAATAGAACAAGGCATTGCGCATCAAAATGCTTCCAGCCGGTTCATCTCCCTTTTCTGCCTGCCACCCAGCAGGACTGTGGCAGTCCAGACCTTCAAACCAAATGGAGGCTTGGAACACAGGTTCAGGCCGGAAACAGCAGTCCCGTTTCAAAGCCTGCAGACAAACGTAACTGGACTGGAGCGATCGAATCTTGGTCCCTTAGCACGATCAACCCAAATTAATCGCTTTAATTCACACACTTCCAATAAATGAAACAATGCCCCGAAGCTTGCACATCCCTCGTCACTTGCACGTTGGAAAGCACAAAGATCACTCAGCTGAACAAGGAAGAGGACACTGGACATCCATCTCCTCACCTAGCATATGACTGCCCAAAGCACATGAACCAGCTAAACACTGTATAATTCTCACGAAATTGCGAAACACAATGCCACAGAATCCCTGTGTGCTCTCATTGCCCCCCTCAGCAGACTACCTCACTGCACAGCTGTACCAGATGAGGGATTTGGGGCAGCAGCTGATCGAATGTCCACAAGTTCAGCTGCTGTTAGGGTGCACCCGGGTAAGAACTAATCACCACCTTGTTTTCTAGCCTTTTCTTCGCTAGTGTTTGTACCTGGTATTCCCTCTTTACCTTCTTCAGCTACATCTCTGTTAGGCCAACCCACTTTCAGTTCACTTATGTACCAAACCATGGCAAAGCTAATAGTGTGGGAGTGAGCCTTTTCAGGGGCCCACTGGTGCAGGGGTTTGGCTCTACTTTGTACTTAAGTCCTAAGACAAACAAAATAGAGATTGGCACGGAAGCTGTAATATCAAGGAAAATAGATTTATTAACCTTTCATGAGGGAGACTACGTCAATACGGTACCCTCAGGCCACTGTAGGAGGTAGTCCAAGGAGTACAGAAACCATGGGCCTTTTATGGCCAGTTTATAGCTGAGTAAGCATGAAGACTCAAAAAGAGGCGGTACAAGTATACACAAGAATAGTTATTCACATATATGGCCAACTGGAAACTACTTAGTCAACAGAGTGGGAGGAGTAACAAAAACCCTTACATCAGTTGGAACAGCCTGACAGTTATATTCTAAGACAGATGCATTCTGCAAGCTACAGGCCTTTCTGAGCATGAGCGAGGCTCTGTCTCAGTGCTGAAGGAGTTAACTATAGTTGATGACTCAAGCGAAATACAAGGGCACGCAACAGTAAAGACGGGAGAAGCAAATGGCGAGCCCATGGCTAACTAAAATGGCTGCCATAACCAAAATGGCTTCAGCTCAACAATTTCTGCTAGTTTCCACAATAGAACTCGCCTTTGGGACATATTGGCTTTGCAAATGCTTTCAGCCACACTGCACGAAGGCAAATAGAAAGGAAAACAAGCATTGGCATAGCCAATAGGTCTCGCCTCTGGGACCTTATAAGTGTTTAGTTATCCAGCACAATATCCTGTGACGCGGGTTGTGCTTTTCAGCGGAGTGTGTGTGGCTTCCATGCACGCTGGGGGCATCGCGTTGTTTTTTAAATGAAAGTTGTAATTTTAAA
This sequence comes from Lissotriton helveticus, assembly GCF_964261635.1. Classification (NCBI taxonomy): domain Eukaryota; kingdom Metazoa; phylum Chordata; class Amphibia; order Caudata; family Salamandridae; genus Lissotriton; species Lissotriton helveticus. The sequence goes on along the minus strand of NC_136059.1, from coordinate 2,077,293,970 downwards.
CCTTGAATTGTATATTCCCTACCTGCTCTCTTGATCCGCACTGCTCTCCGGTCCACCACAGGTCCTTATCCCGGTTGAGCGGAGGGAGTTTGGAGTAGAGTGGGTTAGATGGGTGTGGGGTAGACTGGGGTAGATTGTGGTAAAGTGGGTACATTGGAGTACAGTGGGGTAGATTGGAGTGGAGTGGGCTAGAGTGTGGTAGATTGGAATTGAGTCTGGTGGATTGGAGTGGGGTGGAATGGAGTGGAGTGCGGTAGACTGGAATGGAGTGGAGGTGGGTAGAGTGGAGTGGGTAAAACTGGGGTAGATTGGTGTGGATTAGGGTAAACTGGAGTGGAGTGGGGTAGATTTGAGTAGAGTAGAGTTTAGCTGTGGCAGTTAGACTACATCTCCTGTAGTGCATATACATATAGGGGGCCTGAAAGTGCTTTTGGTGGAATACATATGAGAATGAGGACTTAGGCATAGGTTTTATGAAAAAATGCAGTAGTTGCTGCACTGCAGAAAACTGAAACACTTTAAACAGACACATGCTTTGCATGTGCAGAGAAGAGGTGAAATACATATGAGACTGAAGACACTGGATTTAAGGGGAAATGGATTGACTGCAGCGCTGACCAGAACTGAGGCACTATAAAAAGCCACGTACTTTGTGTTTGAAAAGACACAGGTGTGTCCAAAATGTTTATGTTGCTAAGTGGCAGCCTGGCCTGAAGCATGTGATTGGACTACTAGTCTGGTAAAACTATGGGAGTCCGGTTTCAGATTAGAGTACGCTTCAAACAGACACATACTAAGGATGTGCAGAGAAGAGGTGCAGCCTACAAAATCATTTTGTCACACAGACTGCTTTAATATTCTGTGCCATTTGTTTGCTGCTATAAAAGGAAGTGCCAAACTGTAAAACAAAGGCACATCATGATTTAATAGACTGTGCCATTTGTTTAGTGCTGTAAAAGTAAGTGCAGAATTCCAAAACAATTTAACAGGAAACAAAACTGTAGGACAGAAGTTAAAAGCAACCCAAAAGTCTAGCATGGAAGTAGATCAAACAGAAAAATTCAACAAAAGTATCCTGTATCACAGCATGAGCAGAAGAAGAACAGCAGAAGTACGCTAATCAAATTAAATCAATTAGTACATGGTCCATGCTCTGGAAAAATTAAAGGAGGTGACATGAGGCATATGGTGGCCAATTAAAAGGCAGCTAAAAAGCATCACAATTAAGCCAGCACATGGTAAGTAGTGGGCGGGCTACAAGCCCTTCGATGTATACAATATTCCTTGCAGCAATAGGACATGTGTGCTGTTAGGCAAGACCTAAAAATTAAATCAGTTCTCTTTACTAAGTCTTGCACCTCTAAAAATCAGCAACAATATGCATTCTAGAATATTACTTTATTTGATTATTGCAGCTGGGGTTTTAAGGCCTTTTGTAACATAATTCACCACATGAAGCCTTTACCTGACCTGGCGCTGGGTCTTTACATATTGAGGAAAAAAAATTTAATTGTTTCTGCAATGTTGGCGTATTAGGGGAAGACATTAAAACTGACTTAGCAGTGGCATATTCCAAAATTGGAAAAATGGAGAACCTGATTTGGCAACATTGCTGTACATACTGTTGAAAATCTGGACACTACCACATTTTACCCTAATATGAAACACACCATTATTAGGCTATTTTACACAATTCCATCCATTGTGATCAGATCAGACGCAACTTTTACAACGCAAGTCGTTACAACGACTTGCGTTGGGGGGCGCTGGATAGTGAATAGTTTAATTTACTATTCCAATTTCAGTCCCCGTGGATAGTAGGGAAGGTGTTGGATAGTAAATTAACCTATTCCCTATCCTGGAGCGCCCCCCAGCGCAAGTCGTTGTAATGACTTGCGTTGTAAAAGTTGCGTCGTAATGGTAGTGCGGAGTAACAGTTGCGTTGTAAAGGATGTTTCCCAGATGTATCTATCATAGCCCCCTTGACACCATAATGGTTAGGGTTGAATGGACAGACCAGGGTAAGTTGATGTTGGATCACAGTTTTTTTGGTAAACTCCGCCCCATTCTTAGGATCTCAAAGTGGTTCAGACACACAGTTTTAAGATCTTTTCTAGGTATTGAATGTGAGGAATCAGGGTCACTAGAAAACTCAGGTCTCCCCAAATCATTAGATAATTTCCTGATGTAATTTAGCCAAGGAATTTTTCTGGATTGGTCCAGGCCCATAGAGTCTCTAAGAATATCTCGGTTTAACCCAAGATGGGGTCCTGTCCAGGCTCTATGCCAAAGTAGCATAGGCTGCATTTTAATCACATCAGTGATATGATGGATCCCTACTTCACTATGGCAATTAAAAACGGCTGCACTCTGAGGAAGAGCTAATATGAATCTGAGAAAAGCATTTTCAACCACCTGAATTGGTGTAACATCGTGAAAACCCCAGAACCCTGCCCCGTATATAGCGATGCTTATACACTTGGCCTGGTAGATTTTTAATAGAATCTCTGGTGGCCTTCTACCCATTTTTTTTTTAAAAGACATCAAGGCCGCTGTTGATCTTTTATATAGAAGAGCCCTACTCTTTACGGCAGCACTCCAAGAACCGGTATCCTCTAACAGAATGCCAAGGTAAGAAAACGTGTTAGTTGGTTCAATGTTATCTGTCCCAGCTACGAGTTTACGGCGCTTATTCCTGCCCTTGCCACATGACATAACAAAGGTTTTCTTTCACATTGAGCCGCAGTCCCCTATTGCCCATGAAGTCAATGTAGGTGGTGAGGGCCCTCTGGAGGCCAAGCTGGGTTCTGGCCATTGGAACCGCGTCATCCGCGTAAAGAAGGGAGACGATCTGCTTGTTGTTGAATTGCGGGGAATCGCTCACACTGGCCACCAGTTCCTCCTCCAAAGCGTTGGTGTATAGTGAGAAGAGGAACGGGGCCAGAACGCAGCCTTGTCTCACTCCCTTCTCCACACGGAATGACTTGATTCACTCCCCCTTAAGACCATACCTCACCTTTGCTGAAGTCAAAAATTGCACCAGGGACTTATCGACCTTGACTCCTTCTAAAATCTGCCAGAGCCGGCTGTGATTAACACAGTCAAAGGCAGCAGTAAGATCTACAAATACCGCGTAGAGTTTACCCGGCTTGGCCTTGGTATATTCCATCCATTGTGGAAATCACCATTGCTAAGACAGCTTTACTGACCTGACATTTTTATTTTTATTTTTATTAATTTTTTTTTAACCAATGGAAACAGTTGTTAGTACAGTGTCACTCGCCTACATCCCTTTTCGGGCCGGCTACATTGTCCATCTCAGTCGGATCAGAAATCAGCATTCAATAACAACAGAGGTAATATAGTAACGTCCTCCTTCAGTAGTACAGATGACAGGCAGCGACACTAAGACATTCCTGTACTGTATCACATTTTGCATACAAACATGAGAAACAAGAAAAAACTTGCCTTTTATTCCGTTTTTCCCTCCCATTGATTCAAACTGCCCCTCCCCTGTCCCGCCCCCCCACCCCAACTTTACCAAACTAGCTGCGCCTATCAAAGTCCCAAGTCCTACTGTGATGTGTACTCTATCCTCTGTGGACGTGCTGATTGGTCAGGAGTGTAGTGAGTGCAAGCCCACCCTACCCCGCCCTCCTTCTCTCCGTTTTGGTACTGTGCCATCCGGGTCGAGTAACGAGACTCCCGCTCAAAGCCCACCAATGTTGTCATGTAAGAAGCAGCGTGGTGTCCCTCCCCCACTGTCTCCACCTAGCGTCGAGTGTTAGCGTACTACCCCTCTAATTCCTCCTGTGAAGGTGTCGGTGTGTCGCTCTCCGCATTCTTCGCAATTAAATAAGCCTGATACAATCCCCAGAAATTTTTAGGGCGGCTTCTAGGCGGGAGTAACTCCCCGAAAGCCTCCGATTGCGTGTTGCAGTAAAGCATCTCCCTGGACCATCTCTTCAGGGTCGGCAGAGGCCCTCGCATCTAGCAGGTCGCTACCACTTTACGTGCCACTAAGAGACCCATATCTACCAGCCTACGCAACGAAGCAGGGATCATCTTGGAGTATCCCAGCAAAGCCAGGGCCGGGTCGGCCGGGAGCTCCTCCTCAATAATAGTGCCCATTTCGCTAAAAACCGCCTTCCAGAATTTTTGTATTCCTGGACACTCCCATGCCATGTGCATGAACCCAGCAACCAACGCATGACATCTCTCACACTCCGCAGATTGCCTCAATCCATATCTGTGAAGCCTTTCCGGGGTATAATACACACGTTGCAAGTATTTAAAGTGGACCAGCCGGTGTCTGGCGTTAAGGGAGACTCTCCTCGTGCTGGAACAGCAATAGGCCCACATAGCGTCGTCAATTTGTATGCCCAGATCCGTCTGCCACGCCAGTCTAGCCCTGGTGTAGTTTACTCGGGAGTGTTGATGCCCAATTTTATACAAGTTAGTGATTAACTTATGTTGGGACTTCGTTTTTATCACGTAGGTGAACTCCGGAATTTCAGGGGGCTCCGCTAGATCCGGGCCAAGCAATTCCAGAAAGGCTCTACGTACTCTATAATATTGAAATCTTTCTAGCAGTGTATGACGCTCCCTTCCCTGCAAGACCTGCGCCCAAGTCTTGACTTTCCCGTCTTCAAAGAAATCTCCCACAGCTTTAATACCCAGAGTGTGTAAGGCCCTGACGACCCCAGTCTCCACGACCGTGGGGAGCCATCTTGCCCATTCTATCGGCATCAGCGGGGAATATAAGAGCTCGCAGGCCTGCGGACGTAGTAGCGAGTGCCAAGCATGGTTGGTGGCCATAACAGAGTCGAGCGTTCCCACTCTGCGGGCCGTGGGGTCGCACACTGTAGCGGGTAGAGGAATAGGGGCTGCAAATTGGCGCTCCATTATCACATGTGGGGTTTCTGGCCGCCCATGTATCCAGGTGTGTAAGTGCATGGCCTGTGCGATGCGGTAGTACCTTTCAAGGTTAGGTGCTCCCAAGCCTCCCTGTTCATACGGGAGCATCGGGACCTCCCATTTTACCCTAGGCTGTCCGCCACCCCATGCCAGACGAATGAGAAGCTGCGTGAGGGTATGGAAAAATGATTTCGGCATTACTATGGGGAGATTGTAGAATAAGAAAAGGAATCGTGGAAGTACCACCATTTTGATAATCGCAATTCGTCCCATGAGGGAAAGCGGTAGTTTACACCACACCTCCACATCATCGGTCAACTTGCTGCAAGCTACGCCATAGTTTTCGCGGGCTAATATGTCCGGGTCAGTATGGATTTTAATGCCGAGGTATCTGATCGGGTCTGTTGACCACACTAGAGGGTACTCCATGTCAAAACGGTCAGTGCTTGCCGTTAACGGGAACGCCACCGACTTCATCCAGTTCACACGGAGTCCGGAAAGCGCCCCAAAATGCACTACTTCCCGTAAGACCGCGGACAGGTTATTCACAGGATCTCTAATCTAGAGCAGCGTGTCGTCAGCATACATGGATATCCCTATCTTATATGTCGGAAAGCTGATAGCTCTGTGTCTGTGATATTCCTTGAAAGCGCACGCCAACGGTTCCGCTATTAGCGCATAGAGTAGCGGCGAGAGGGGGCAGCCCTGCCTAGTCCCTCTGCTAATGGGGAAGGGATCCGAAACCCTGTCTCCCAGCCTTACCCTAGCCGTAGGACTGTGATAGAGCGTACCCAACATTTGAACAAAGGGTTCGCCCACTCCCAGCTTCCGCAACACCCTAATCATGAAGGGCCACTCTACGGAGTCAAAGGCCTTCTCCATATCTAAGAAGACCGCGATGGCTTGCGTGTCTGGCCGAGTGTGTTGGATCGCGCCCAGCACCGTGCGAATGTTGTAATTCAGGTTGCGTTCAGGGATAAAACCGGCTTGCTCCGGCGCCACCAAGCACGGGGCGACCAGGGCCAAGCGTGTAGCCAAAACTTTCGCCAAGATTTTGGTGTCAACATTGATCATCGACAATGGCCTGTACGACCCGCACTGCTCAGGGGGTTTTCCTGGTTTGAGGATCGTGACTATAATAGCCTCTCGCATAGACGGGGGCATCGACCCTGTCTCGCAAATTTCGTCGAATAAGGTGGAGAGATGCGGTATTAGCATATCTTTAAAGGCTTTGTAAAAGCCCACCGTCAGACCGTCCGCCCCGGGGGCGCTACCCGCTCTCATGCTTGCCAGTGCATCAGCAATTTCGTCTTTTTGTATCGGGTCCATTAGGAATTCCCTCTGCCAATTTTCCAGAAAGGGCATTTTGATATAGCTCAGGTAGCTGTCTATTTCACCTTCAACATCAGTCAGTCTGGCAGAGTAAAGCCGCGAATAAAATTCTTTGAATTCCGTGAGCATGTCGCCCTCGTCCCGTAGGATCTCTCCCCCCTCAGTATGGAGTGCCGTGAGCGGGGTAACTCGCCTACTGCCTTTCACGATTTTGGCAAGCAGGGAACTCGGGCGCTCCCCCTCGCCATATATACGCGCCGAGGCATATTTACCCAGGTGACGTCCCTCCCTATCCGCTTCCTCATTAAATTCCTGGAGTAGGTCTTTCAGTTCAGTCATGTCAGCTCTGGCGTTACTCTCTTGGTGTGCGCGCTCTATCTCTGCTATACGCTGCTCTAAATATGCTAGTCGTTGCCGTATAGCCTTAAGTACACTAGAGTGCTTGGCCATCACCTGTCCCCTCACAAACACCTTAAAAGTCTCCCACACCGTGGAAAAATCTTCAACAGACCCAATATTAGTGCCAAAGAATAAGTCTATCTCTTCTGTAGTGTAGTTCCTATTATCCCAATAGGCTCTGCGCATTGGAATAATACCTTCAATAGTATAGGCCTAGACCAGACGTTAACTAGGTCTACTACTGTCGATATTAGACTTAAAGTTTTGGGTTTGCCAGCTAGCTCAGAGTTCACTAGAAACTTTCTCGAATAGGCAAGGAGGAGTTGAACCTCCCTGGATAGACAAGAAGGGATTTAGTGTCTGACAACCATAGAACATGACAACTTTGCTCTCCCCTAATCAAGAGTGTATCTCGAGAGTCGTGTGAACAAAAGGCAATTTATTTTACTCAGTCAGTACGTGCATTCTTAGTCTCATCAGATTGTAGAGAAAAGGAAGAGACGGGCGTGTTCAATAAAAGATGTTATTTATTGATCAGTCTCTTTTCTCATACAAGAGAAATGGATCGATATTATTGCAATACTTATGGTTAAGTAAAGTGCATACATTAAAAGCAGAAGTATAAAATAATACTGTAAAAACATTGATATGGTTTCTAAGCCATATGAAGGTTTAAAATGAATAAGATATATTACATACACATATACATTTGACTAATCGTACTCAACTGGTGTTTCTAACTACGCCTACCCCGTGTACCTGACCTAAGTCTAATGCGTGGGCGGGAATAGAAAGTTACAGTTTAAGTTAAGTTTGTTTTGCCAAGTGACTGACTAAAGAATTCTCTGTGAGGGGTTATTCAGTTCTGTACCTGGAATCTAGGATGGATGAGGGATGGTATCTCTCGTCTCTGGTCTCGATATCCCAGGCTGCCTGCGAGGGCTACCCGGAAGCGCCGGAGCTGGCTTTCTCGGCAGGAGAAAAGGCAGCGTCTCGTTCTCAGCGCGTCAGGAAGGCGGGGCTGCGCCAGCGGGGTCTGCTCTGCTCTGGGCTTCGGCAAGTCTGGCTGCTCCGATCTCGTCACCACCGCGTGTGTTTGCATAGGGCAATATCGGTAATATTTATACCTTTAAGGTGCCGAGATTGACGTAAGGATGGACATAGATACGTCAATAAGGATGTCATACGACCAGGTCGTTAGCACATTCTTTTGCTGAAGTTCTCGGTGAAATCAAAACAATGGCCGCAGGGTTTTTCCCAGGTTGTCATAGGTTTGATTTGTTTTGAGAACTCCGTATGCCTTATCAGGGGCTGGAGGAATATCGCTTGTCTAATTAGATGGCAAGCGTTATGACCTAATCAGATAACACGTTCCTGTGCCGTAGTGTGGCTTTATCAGATAACGGTTCCTGCATCATGGGGGTTTTCTGCCTCATGGGATGGCTGCTAGTTAACTTGTTAACCAGAATAGGGTCAGGAATAGGGGGATCGATACAGAACCTATAGGAATACATCACACCCACTCCACGCTAACTATGGACATATTTACTAATCTATGCATAGTAAAACATACTGTAGAGTATCGTGTATACCTTACCACCCCAAAATACATAAATGCATTTTGAAAATATCAAATATACGGAAAACAGTCACATGTAATGTATGCACACAAGCTGTAGAATAATGCTAAAGTAATCACGCATATCTATATATTATAACTAACATGTATATGAGAATTTACACATGAAATGGCTCTTAATACAGAAAAAAGGTTCGAGACCATTTCATCACAGAATAAAAATAATTATGAACATACCAGCGGGCAGCTAATGTCTATAAGCTATCTAAAATTAGAAATTTTAGTTCTCCAAGAATAGTTCTTACTTTAAGCAGAAGATAGTGTCCCGAAAAATATGCAAAAATATTTTGGGGCTGCTGAAAAAAGTTGCTGTCCGTGAACTGGAGGGAAAATTGTTCATGGTATTTTGTTTTTCAAGTTGAAGGCCAAAATCAGGGAACGCCGTGTACGAGCTTGCTAAAAAGTCTCTATTTCTGCTCTGGTGAGAACATCATATCATTTAGACTCTCGAAAAAGTTGTCAACAGCTTCCTGGGAGAGTTCCACTAACTCGGAAATAGGTGTAACCATGCATTCGTGCGCATGATTGTCTCCATTGACATTCTGATTAATGTCGCTGACAGAAGGTCGTACCTGATCGATGCTGCTTTCATCTTGAACTTCACTACCCCTTAATCGTAGTGGTGAAGCTTCCACGAATGCCGTCATCAGGATTGGTAGCCTTTGAGGGCAGCACAAAGCATGAGCCTTTATCGGACTCAACAATGTTTCTGCATCCATTGGCGCATCCGATTGTAGCGTCAGACAGGTGTCTAACACGCATTCTTCTCCGCATAGCAGGCACCTTAATACAGGTAAAACACATCGATGCCACATGGGTCGAAATGATAGAAACCAAGTCATGTTCAGGTCTCTAAGCCGGGATAGTCCCAGGATTTTTGATATCCGGTCCCGGTATCCAATGGCTAGGATTGTTTCTTCCCTTGTCGCAGGTGTTTTGTCTGTGACATGGTTTGCCATAACGAAATATAAGGACTAGGAATAGGATTCCTGCAATTAGTCCTAAAATGAGGGGAAGTCCGCCAAAAATCGAATGGACGAAATCTGGAAAAATACCCAGTATGGCTTTGAATGGTGTTAATGCCATCGAAAATACCGTCTTAAATACTTTTGAGACTCCACTGGTATCAGAAATATTTAAGATTCCATTCAGGATTTCTGCGAAATGTATGGGGGAATTAGTCGATAACAATGAATGTATCTCTGCAGTCGTCCTTGCGACTAGGAGATCATACGTTTCTTTTGATGACGTGAGCCTTGTCGGCGTCTGAAGAAGCACTGTTTTCATTCTGCTTAAAGTATCTATTCGAATAGAAGTAATTTTCAAGTTGGGCCATGCCCTTGCCTCCCTGTCTGGAAGGGAGCTGGGGAACAATAAGCGTCCACAGCACTTGACCTTCGCAGTCGTAGTTACGAGATAAGGAGTCCCGGGCATAAGACTACAGCATCTGCGGTCCACAATTAGAACGTAACTCTCATTATAGAGTCTTTGAAAGAATGGTTCTATCTCTGTTGCAGGTGCGCCTAGCTGGTGACATGAAAGGTTATTTGAGTTCCCTTCACAGGCTCCATGCAAACTAATTCCATTACACAGAAGTGTACCGCTTAGTGACATCGCACAATTATTGCCACTAAGAAACACTTTCTGTCCTTTATTACTGACACATGCATGTGAATAGGGCAAGTTCCATGTTGTTTTAATGTACCCTTTTCCCAATTTTTCGTACATGCCAGCCTGTATATATTTTTGGCAGTATTGAAACCTGAAGGTTGAGATTGGAATATTAATTATCCCATGTATTATCCATTCACTGACAGGTCGTTCTGACATTGTCACTGGTAATCTCTCGAGTTTCTCAATGCTCAGGATTGTATAATCAGCACCCTTTTGTGCCATACTGATTTGTTTATCAGTAAGGTTAAAGATATTGAATAGTGACGTTGTGTTGATTAAACGCCAAGGCACATAGCCTGAACAAAGATTTTGTAACGTCCAGCCTAGCTGTACAATAGAACGCAGTTGAGACTGACCGTGTTGTAACAACAGTAAGTCTTGCGATATTATGTTGATTGCTGAAGACACAATGCTGTCCAGAGAAAAAATTCTGGAGGACAGAGTCATTAACCCATTGTCCACTACAGAAAGTGATTTTTCCAAATTAATGCGGTCAATTTCCCGTATTCTTTCTGCTGTCTCAATTTGAGTAACCTTCCAGGCCTCATTGTATGCTGCATATACAGAGGCTGCTATGAAACGCTTTTGACGCTGTTTGCGTGGTCCCATAGTGAAATCACGCAAGTCAGCACCATCAGTAAGTAAAGTTAGGTGTTGCTTAATTTCTGCCAGTGTGGAAGTCTGTAGCCACTGAAGGCATAATTTGCCCACACTGTAGGTGCTTATTATTCCTGGGTGTTGTCTTTGGGAATATCTAGGGTCTGGCCTGGTCATTTTGAACCCCTGTGTTTTGTTCAGGAATCTGTCTTGACAGTTATTAGTATCTGTGGGCCAGATCAACCACTTTTTCCAATCAGGATGTGTTCTGTTTTGGTATAATACATAATTTACGTCTATCTCTTCATCTGTAGAGCTATTGCTGTTCATTGTTGGTTTTGGAATAGACGGTTTATTTAAGTCTTTGATTTTTGCTAAGCCAAGACAGGTAGTTTGTTGAACAGTGTCATTTAAAAATATAATTTGTTCTGGGATCATGCAGGCTCTAAACAAAGATTCTATACCCTGTACTTGCCATTCTTTTGTACCCCAAACACTCTTTACTTCAACGTTTTTGTCCCAATAATCAAAACCAAAAGTATTCATTTGTTCAAAGAATGAGTCTGAATATATCAATTTCGTGTTTGTTATCATGGTCTTTGTCCCTGTCTTATTTGACAATTTGAAATAAAATGTTTCAGCATTACTTGTTTTAAAACCTGAAAAGTATGAATATTTGTCATAAACGGTTCTTGAGCTTCCTTTTGGAGGGGTTGCACAATGTTCCCATTGATTATAATTTAAAACATTTCTAGGTTGTGCAGATCTATGTAAAAAATGGTTACCATAGTGTTTATAACAGTACATACTATCATAATTTGTTGAACCCTGCAAATAATCATGTTTGGTAAATTTAGCAGACATCACTAAGTCAGACATCATATTGTTTATACTTTCAAAGTCCCAATCATCAGCAAATGTGCTTGGTTTTACGAAGTCACTCAATGAGATTTTAATCTGGTGTGGATATTTCAGGATTTCAACCGGACCATAGATTTCATAGTCAGTGTTATCCCATGCTACCCCACCCGGTATAGGATTGGCTGTGAAGTTGACTGAAGAAAGTTCTCTTTTCTCGATGTGTGAAGATGTGTGTGGTTTGAGGATCAAGTTGATTTTCTGACTTGCTGTGTCCATTTTAGCATATTTTCCCTCAATGAAGCGTCCCAAAGTTAGTATCATGATGAGCCAAAGTATGAGGATAAATGCACCAAAACCCACCCAAAATTCAATCCATGGAGAAATTAGATATGTTTCTTTCAGTTGTTTCTAAAGTTCTTTAGCTTTATCTTTAAAGGTTTTTGATGATGGCTGTGTTTTTGATTCAGTGAAGCCTTCGGAGGAATCATCGAAGTTTATGAAGTAGCCGGATGCAGTTCTGTCAATTGTTCCAATTGCTTCAGGATTACTGTTTCTTGCATAGTCGTTTGTTACTTCATTATAGGTTGGTGTGTCTCTGCTAAATGTTTTTATTTGGGTGTTCAGAGGTCTAAGTTCCATTGCATTTTTGCATAGCCCTTGTTGTTCTTCTGTAGGCGTTTCGAATGTGATTAGCCTCTTTGTTAGGACCTCTGTACTGGTAGCAAACCTTGGTGTTCTGCTACTTATGGGGTGTCCACTTGGCCTACTATTTGTTATCGGCCACATGATTGTGGTTTTACCAGGTCGATGGATACAACTCGGTTCTCCTTTTTACCAGCAAGCGGCGGTAGTACTACTGATCTTGTCCCGTTGACAGACAAGACAGGAACTGCTTTTCTGTAAGAAGGCCCAAATTCCTTCTTTACCGCGATCTTTTCTCTGACTAGATCCCCGACTTTTGGAATCCAGACAGGTCTTGCTGGGACAGGTGGTGGTTCTTCAGTGGTTGTTGGCTGCTGTTTCAACTTTATGTTGCTCAGGTCTTTTCTTGTTTCATTTAAGTCCTGTAAAATAGCCAAACGATCTTTGATATCAAAGCTTTTTTCCTTTACCACTGAAGTCTGACTGTCAAGGTCAGAGATTAACATCCTAGTTCCAAATAATAATTCGTACGGACTGAATCCCTTCAGAGAATTTCTTGGCAGGTTATTTAGACTACGTTGGACACTTATTAGATGTTTGACCCACCCAGCTCCCGAACCTAATACTTTTGCCGTTATAGATTGCTTTATGTCACGGTTTTTTCTTTCAACAATTCCGTTCCCCTCAGGGTGAAATGGACAAGAGTACCGCAATGTCACGCCCATGCTGACCATGGCCTCCTTATAAGCTCTAGAGCTAAAAGCAGGACCATGGTCCGAATGCAGCATGCCAATTGCGTATGTGCCGATAAAGACTCGCAAATCTTTTATAACAGTTCTGGCGTCAGCCGTTCGCTGGGGCCACATCCATATGAATCTCGTACATGAGTCCACTGCAACCAAGATATATTTATAGTTACCATCCCTTTGTAAGGGACCACAGTGGTCTAGGTAAACACAGGCTAATGGTTTATCCGAGATTAGAAGGGGCGTCTGCGCTGGGCGTCTCACCGTTGATACTTTCATTCTTTGACATATTTCACATTCTAAAACATAGTTCCTTGTTTGTCTTCTCATTTGTGGCCACCAGTATCTCTGTTTTAATAATGATACTGTGGCTGAGACGCCAGCATGTATAGAAGCAAGCCCTTCGTGTGCCGCTATCATCAGTCCTAACCTATGCTCCATGTTTGGAATTGCCCTATCCCCCACTCCAGGGATTCGAGCAAAAGGAACATTGTTTGCATCAGTTATGTATGAGTATTTTACTGGAAAGCCTTTCGGGAGTGTTTCTATCGAATCCTTTTCTGTAGCGCTGACAGCCTGTAATATTTCGCTGTCTATTTTTGTTTTTGACCGAGTGATGGCAGCTACGGAAGCCGTTTGCACAGCTGCCTTCGCGGCCTCATCAGCCAATGAATTCCCTGCAACGTGAACGCCATCACGTTGATGACTCAGTGTATGTATCACGTGAGTCTTTGGTAGTTCTTTCTGTAAAAGAACTACTTGTTCCCAGAGCATTTTATGCTTGATTGTGCCACCTTTCGCGTCCTTGAAACCATTCTGAAGCCAGATCTGCAAGTATTCATTGTAAGACTGAATGCAATAATACGAATCGCACACTATGAGTGTGAGGAATTCTCGATCGGTATTTTCAAGCGCCATCTTGAACGCCAGTAGTTCAGCTCGCTGAGCTGTACAATCTCCTAGAGATTGTGTTTTAGTGATAGCTGGTTTAAATTTCCCTTCGTGCCAGCGACCTTTAACGATCGCGCACGCAGCACTGTAGGCTTGTTTACCCCCTACTGCGGGTTGTGCTGATCCGTCTGTGTATATTATACAGCCGTAATGGTCTAGAGGCAGAATTTCGGTCGGCGGAGGACATTCAAATTCATATTGGAGAAATTCTTGTGTTTTTAAGTTAGGATCAAATTCGTATGCCACGTCTGTTGCAGCAAGAGAATTAACCCATTGTATCCATCTCGGATGGAGCGCTTTAGCATTTGGAATGCTTGCTTTTGTTACAGCCTCTAGGGCTGGTATTGGTGTCACGATTATTATTCGTTTACCTTGTGCCAGGGCTCGTTCTTTTGCTATAGCTGTCTGTGTTGCAGTAAGAATTTTTTCCGTTGGGCTAAATTTCATTTCAGCCTTGGTGTACAAGTGTGATTTGAATGCAATTGGTACCTTTTCTCCCTCATTAGAGGTCAGGTATGTGAATCCGCATCTTCCTGGGATGACTCGAATCACAAGATTGCGTGTGTTATCACGTGTTTCTAATTTTGCTTTAATTAACATGTCTGTTTGTAAGGATCTCAAAATTTCTGTGTGTATTTGAGTCCAATTGGTTCTTTTAAAATCTGGTTTTATTAGATCATAAAGGGGTTTGACCCTTTCTGCGTAATTTGCAATGTATGTTCTTCCGAAATTTAGGAAGCCTAGAATTGACTGTAGGTTTTTTAGTGTTCTAGGTGCTTGGAGTACGGCACATTTCTCTAGGAAATTGTCAGCCAGGCTTTTGCCTTCACTTGATAATTCGTATCCTAAGAACAGGACTGTTAGATGGGCAATTCTGGATTTTTTAAAGTTGAATTTGTAACCCTCTGCTGCGAACCCAAGTATTATGGTGTTCACTCTCTTCAAGTGAGTATCCAAGTCATCATCTGTTAAGTATATGTCGTCGACATAAGATAATGCTTTGTCATCATATGTTTGTAGTAATTCTGTTACTCTCGCTGAGAATACTCCCGGGCTGTTCTTGTACCCCTGGGCTAACCGACAGAATTGTTTTTGAGTGCCATTTATTGAGAATGCAGACAAATATCTGCTCTCTGGTGCTATGTTTTGACAAAAGAATCCATTAGAGATGTCTAATGTTGTTTTGTATTTTTTGCGCACTATGTTATTCATTAGTGCAGCACTATGCGAGTTTTGCACTGCAAAAGTTTTGCAACATGAGTTAAGATGTCGGTAATCCAAAACTAGACAATATGAATTGTCTGGTTTGGAGACCGGAAACAAAGGGTTGTTCATTTGTGAGGTGCAAGTTTCAATCACCCCCTGGTATTCTAGCTGATCTAGGATTTCTTTTACCTGCTTTTTAGCTTCTTGCTTAATTGGGTACTGCCTTTGTGCAGTAGGTTGTGATTTTAACTGGATTTTGTGAGGAGGAGAGTCCTCATCCCATCCTACATGATTTTTATATAAAGCAGGAGCTTGAGCTACTGCCCACTTTCTGGCAAGTGTGTATTTTTTATGAATTGGGATATGATTTGAGAAGGCAGGCATAATTATTTCTTCGCCATGAGGGCACTCCCTGACAAACTCTGGTGGCCAGTCTTTTTCAGCTAGAAGGATGTCATAGCCCTTGGAGAGATTATCCCAAAATAGTCCCCTTATTTTTCTAGTCTTATCCCCCTCTATACGTAAAGTTATTTCATATATTTTGTGAGGTTTGCTAACTCTGGTGTCTGCAGTTTCCACTTGAAGATATTCATTCGTGTCCACTGTCTCCAGATGATTCATAAGGACTTTGCGAGCTATGCTCACTTCTGCTGCGCTGTCTAGCATTGTCTGAGCCCATTCTCCGTTTTTCAGTTGTGTCCTCAGTATTCTCGGCATTGTTAACTACCTTGATACTGGCTACCTTCTTTTTTGGAAATTGTAATTTCTTTTTTAGCTGAGCAGGTTCCTTGTCTTTGGACTTGGCGTGCTCTTCTCTTTGTTCTGATCGTCCTCTTCTTTCCAATTTCTGCGAGGAAGTCTGAAAAGATTGAGAGGGACGTGTATCAATGTCTTGATATCTATCAGGCTTCTTTATATTATCCCTATTTCTAAGGTTATATCTTTTCCCAGAGGGGTCACTCTGGGGTGACCTGTGTCTTTGGTTCGGAGATTTTTCTCTTCGCCTAGGAGACCTTCCTCTGGACTGGAATTTCTTTTCTTTAGGATTGGATTGTTTGTTTCCATCCCAGCTCTTTTTTTGTGATGTTGAGTTATTATTAAAAAATATTTTTTCAGGACTTTCAATCAGTTGTGGTTTTACTGGTATTCCACCTAAACTATCTCTACCTAGTTCCTCATAGGATTTTTCTATGATTCTGGCAATTTCAGCTGGTTGGTCTGCTATATCTGTCTCTTTTAACCTCTGGCGGATCGCCACGTTTGCTGCTTCTCCCTTTATGTTGGCTAATAATATAGCCGAGACCTGCTTGAAGTCTTTTAGTAATTTCATACCAAGAGTTAAAGCGGGTTCTGGACCATATTCGTCTTGAATTTGTTTTAGCACATCTGGTATTACCGAAATGGATGGAACACCGTGCGTTTTTGTATAGATGGAAGCAAAGACTGTACCCCAAGTGTCACAGTCCTCAATGTGTGGTGCGATTCCCATTGGAAGACAGATAGTCAGAATCCTGTGTTTTTCTAACGGGGTGGTGTCTGGAAACACAGCCTCTATTTGGGTGATTTTTTGTGCTAACCAGAATGGTATTTGTTCCCGTTTAGCTGGTACTTTACCTAGGCAGGATTGTATGTTCTGTGGTGTAATTTTATTTGTGTTCCCCTGGTGAGGGGTCAGCTGTGGAATTTTAATTGCTGGCTGAATTGTTGAAGTCCGCATCACATATTGGACTAATTGTCTATGTATCTTTATTAATTGTTTTAGTTGTACTAAAAGATCTGCTGCAGGCATTCTTTCGAACTCTGGATGTGGTGTGTATCCGGCTAGGACCGGCCACGTTGCTCCTGGTCTACCTAAAGGACCGAGCCTGGTGATGTGATTATTGTGTTTTAGGGCGCCATTAAATAAGAGCAGGTGCTCTTGAAATTTAAGTGGTACTTCCACCTCCTCGAAAGGAGTATACTCTTCAGGAGGTTCCTCTGTTTTGTAATAGTGGAAGTACTTTGTTACAGCATTTGCTGCTGGAAAATGTATCCATGAATAGTATACCTCTGTCTGCCGATATTCGTGTGCCTCAATTACGAATATGACTGTACCACCTCTAGGTGTCAGTCCATTTTCTATAAGTTTTAAGGTTATAGATTTCCTTTTGATGACCGGGATGAGTATTATATCCTGGTCTGCTTCTTGCAGTGCAGTATCAGCTGCTGCGAGTTCAGTTGCTAATCTAACTGCCTCTCTTTCATCATCACTGTCTACCATTTTACCGACAGGATGGTTACTTTGTTTGTTTGCAGATCAGGTTTCTTATGGAAACAAAGATTAGATGCACAATATTTTGGAACGGTTTATCCTTCAACGTTGACTAAACCAAGTACCATACATAGGAGTTTCCTCCTGCGAGGTTTGGCGGATATTACCTTTCACCCACTCCAGACGTCTTTGGAGTATAATGGGAAAAAGGGGTCTGAGTGAGAAAGCACGACTGAGTTACTCTAAATGTCTTACGTTAGTTTTATCGCCCTTCCAAACGCGTTGGGCGCCATGTAGTGTAGTTCCTATTATCCCAATAGGCTCTGCGCATTGGAATAATACCTTCAATAGTATAGGCCTAGACCAGACGTTAACTAGGTCTACTACTGTCGATATTAGAATTAAAGTTTTGGGTTTGCCAGCTAGCTCAGAGTTCACTAGAAACTTTCTCGAATAGGCAAGGAGGAGTTGAACCTCCCTGGATAGACAAGAAGGGATTTAGTTTCTGACAACCATAGAACATGACAACTTTGCTCTCCCCTAATCAAGAGTGTATCTCGAGAGTCGTGTGAACAAAAGGCAATTTATTTTACTCAGTCAGTACGTGCATTCTTAGTCTCATCAGATTGTAGAGAAAAGGAAGAGACGGGCGTGTTCAATAAAAGATGTTATGTATTGATCAGTCTCTTTTCTCATACAAGAGAAATGGATCGATATTATTGCAATACTTATGGTTAAGTAAAGTGCATACATTAAAAGCAGAAGTATAAAATAATACTGTAAAAACATTGATATGGTTTCTAAGCCATATGAAGTTTTAAAATGAATAAGATATATTACATACACATATACATTTGACTAATCGTACTCAACTGGTGTTTCTAACTACGCCTACCCCGTGTACCTGACCTAAGTCTAATGCGTGGGCGGGAATAGAAAGTTACAGTTTAAGTTAAGTTTGTTTTGCCAAGTGACTGACTAAAGAATTCTCTGTGAGGGGTTATTCAGTTCTGTACCTGGAATCTAGGATGGATGAGGGATGGTATCTCTCGTCTCTGGTCTCGATATCCCAGGCTGCCTGCGAGGGCTACCCGGAAGCGCCGGAGCTGGATTTCTCGGCAGGAGAAAAGGCAGCGTCTCGTTCTCAGCGCGTCAGGAAGGCGGGGCTGCGCCAGCGGGGTCTGCTCTGCTCTGGGCTTCGGCAAGTCTGGCTGCTCCGATCTCGTCACCACCGCGTGTGTTTGCATAGGGCAATATCGGTAATATTTATACCTTTAAGGTGCCGAGATTGACGTAAGGATGGACATAGATACGTCAATAAGGATGTCATACGACCAGGTCGTTAGCACATTCTTTTGCTGAAGTTCTCGGTGAAATCAAAACAATGGCCGCAGGGTTTTTCCCAGGTTGTCATAGGTTTGATTTGTTTTGAGAACTCCGTATGCCTTATCAGGGGCTGGAGGAATATCGCTTGTCTAATTAGATGGCAAGCGTTATGACCTAATCAGATAACACGTTCCTGTGCCGTAGTGTGGCTTTATCAGATAGCGGTTCCTGCATCATGTGGGTTTTCTGCCTCATGGGATGGCTGCTAGTTAACTTGTTAACCAGAATAGGGTCAGGAATAGGGGGATCGATACAGAACCTATAGGAATACATCACACCCACTCCACGCTAACTATGGACATATTTACTAATCTATGCATAGTAAAACATACTGTAGAGTATCGTGTATACCTTACCACCCCAAAATACATAAATGCATTTTGAAAATATCAAATATACGGAAAACAGTCACATGTAATGTATGCACACAAGCTGTAGAATAATGCTAAAGTAATCACGCATATCTATATATTATAACTAACATGTATATGAGAATTTACACATGAAATGGCTCTTAATACAGAAAAAAGGTTCGAGACCATTTCATCACAGAATAAAAATAATTATGAACATACCAGCGGGCAGCTAATGTCTATAAGCTATCTAAAATTAGAAATTTTAGTTCTCCAAGAATAGTTCTTACTTTAAGCAGAAGATAGTGTCCCGAAAAATATGCAAAAATATTTTGGGGCTGCTGAAAAAAGTTGCTGTCCGTGAACTGGAGGGAAAATTGTTCATGGTATTTTGTTTTTCAAGTTGAAGGCCAAAATCAGGGAACGCCGTGTACGAGCTTGCTAAAAAGTCTCTATTTCTGCTCTGGTGAGAACATCATATCATTTAGACTCTCGAAAAAGTTGTCAACAGCTTCCTGGGAGAGTTCCACTAACTCGGAAATAGGTGTAACCATGCATTCGTGCGCATGATTGTCTCCATTGACATTCTGATTAATGTCGCTGACAGAAGGTCGTACCTGATCGATGCTGCTTTCATCTTGAACTTCACTACCCCTTAATCGTAGTGGTGAAGCTTCCACGAATGCCGTCATCAGGATTGGTAGCCTTTGAGGGCAGCACAAAGCATGAGCGTTTATCGGACTCAACAATGTTTCTGCATCCATTGGCGCATCCGATTGTAGCGTCAGACAGGTGTCTAACACGCATTCTTCTCCGCATAGCAGGCACCTTAATACAGGTAAAACACATCGATGCCACATGGGTCGAAATGATAGAAACCAAGTCATGTTCAGGTCTCTAAGCCGGGATAGTCCCAGGATTTTTGATATCCGGTCCCGGTATCCAATGGCTAGGATTGTTTCTTCCCTTGTCGCAGGTGTTTTGTCTGTGACATGGTTTGCCATAACGAAATATAAGGACTAGGAATAGGATTCCTGCAATTAGTCCTAAAATGAGGGGAAGTCCGCCAAAAATCGAATGGACGAAATCTGGAAAAATACCCAGTATGGCTTTGAATGGTGTTAATGCCATCGAAAATACCGTCTTAAATACTTTTGAGACTCCACTGGTATCAGAAATATTTAAGATTCCATTCAGGATTTCTGCGAAATGTATGGGGGAATTAGTCGATATCAATGAATGTATCTCTGCAGTCGTCCTTGCGACTAGGAGATCATACGTTTCTTTTGATGACGTGAGCCTTGTCGGCGTCTGAAGAAGCACTGTTTTCATTCTGCTTAAAGTATCTATTCGAATAGAAGTAATTTTCAAGTTGGGCCATGCCCTTGCCTCCCTGTCTGGAAGGGAGCTGGGGAACAATAAGCGTCCACAGCACTTGACCTTCGCAGTCGTAGTTACGAGATAAGGAGTCCCGGGCATAAGACTACAGCATCTGCGGTCCACAATTAGAACGTAACTCCCATTATAGAGTCTTTGAAAGAATGGTTCTATCTCTGTTGCAGGTGCGCCTAGCTGGTGACATGAAAGGTTATTTGAGTTCCCTTCACAGGCTCCATGCAAACTAATTCCATTACACAGAAGTGTACCGCTTAGTGACATCGCACAATTATTGCCACTAAGAAACACTTTCTGTCCTTTATTACTGACACATGCATGTGAAAAGGGCAAGTTCCATGTTGTTTTAATGTACCCTTTTCCCAATTTTTCGTACATGCCAGCCTGTATATATTTTTGGCAGTATTGAAACCTGAAGGTTGAGATTGGAATATTAATTATCCCATGTATTATCCATTCACTGACAGGTCGTTCTGACATTGTCACTGGTAATCTCTCGAGTTTCTCAATGCTCAGGATTGTATAATCAGCACCCTTTTGTGCCATACTGATTTGTTTATCAGTAAGGTTAAAGATATTGAATAGTGACGTTGTGTTGATTAAACGCCAAGGCACTTAGCCTGAACGAAGATTTTGTAACGTCCAGCCTAGCTGTACAATAGAACGCAATTGAGACTGACCGTGTTGTAACAACAGTAAGTCTTGCGATATTATGTCGATTGCTGAAGACACAATGCTGTCCAGAGAAAAAATTCTGGAGGACAGAGTCATTAACCCATTGTCCACTACAGAAAGTGATTTTTCCAAATTAATACGGTCAATTTCCCGTATTCTTTCTGCTGTCTCAATTTGAGTAACCTTCCAGGCCTCATTGTATGCTGCATATACAGAGGCTGCTATGAAACGCTTTTGACGCTGTTTGCGTGGTCCCATAGTGAAATCACGCAAGTCAGCACCATCAGTAAGTAAAATTAGGTGTTGCTTAATTTCTGCCATTGTGGAAGTCTGTAGCCACTGAAGGCATAATTTGCCCACACTGTAGGTGCTTATTATTCCTGGGTGTTGTCTTTGGGAATATCTAGGGTCTGGCCTGGTCATTTTGAACCCCTGTGTTTTGTTCAGGAATCTGTCTTGACAGTTATTAGTATCTGTGGGCCAGATCAACCACTTTTTCCAATCAGGATGTGTTCTGTTTTGGTTTAATACATAATTTATGTCTATCTCTTCATCTGTAGAGCTATTGCTGTTCATTGTTGGTTTTGGAATAGACGGTTTATTTAAGTCTTTGATTTTTGCTAAGCCAAGACAGGTAGTTTGTTGAACAGTGTCATTTAAAAATATAATTTGTTCTGGGATCATGCAGGCTCTAAACAAAGATTCTATACCCTGTACTTGCCATTCTTTTGTACCCCAAACACTCTTTACTTCAATGTTTTTGTCCCAATAATCAAAACCAAAAGTATTCATTTGTTCAAAGAATGAGTCTGAATATATCAATTTCGTGTTTGTTATCATGGTCTTTGTCCCTGTCTTATTTGACAATTTGAAATAAAATGTTTCAGCATTACTTGTGTTAAAACTTGAAAAGTATGAATATTTGTCATAAACGGTTCTTGAGCTTCCTTTTGGAGGGGTTGCACAATGTTCCCATTGATTATAATTTAAAACATTTCTAGGTTGTGCAGATCTATGTAAAAAATGGTTACCATAGTGGTTATAACAGTACATACTATCATAATTTGTCGAACCCTGCAAATAATCATGTTTGGTAAATTTAGCAGACATCACTAAGTCAGACATCATATTGTTTATACTTTCAAAGTCCCAATCATCAGCAAATGTGCTTGGTTTTACGAAGTCACTCAATGAGATTTTAATCTGGTGTGGATATTTCAGGATTTCAACCGGACCATAGATTTCATAGTCAGTGTTATCCCATGCTACCCCACCCGGTATAGGATTGGCTGTGAAGTTGACTGAAGAAAGTTCTCTTTTCTCGACGTGTGAAGATGTGTGTGGTTTGAGGATCAAGTTGATTTTCTGACTTGCTGTGTCCATTTTAGCATATTTTCCCTCAATGAAGCGTCCCAAAGTTAGTATCATGATGAGCCAAAGTATGAGGATAAATGCACCAAAACCCACCCAAAATTCAATCCATGGAGAAATTAGATATGTTTCTTTCAGTTGTTTCTAAAGTTCTTTAGCTTTATCTTTAAAGGTTTTTGATGATGGCTGTGTTTTTGATTCAGTGAAGCCTTCGGAGGAATCATCGAAGTTTATGAAGTAGCCGGATGCAGTTCTGTCAATTGTTCCAATTGCTTCAGGATTACTGTTTCTTGCATAGTCGTTTGTTACTTCATTATAGGTTGGTGTGTCTCTGCTAAATGTTTTTATTTGGGTGTTCAGAGGTCTAAGTTCCATTGCATTTTTGCATAGCCCTTGTTGTTCTTCTGTAGGCGTTTCGAAAGTGATTAGCCTCTTTGTTAGGACCTCTGTACTGGTAGCAAACCTTGGTGTTCTGCTACTTATGGGGTGTCCACTTGGCCTACTATTTGTTATCGGCCACATGATTGTGGTTTTACCAGGTCGATGGATACAACTCGGTTCTCCTTTTTACCAGCAAGCGGCGGTAGTACTACTGATCTTGTCCCGTTGACAGACAAGACAGGAACTGCTTTTCTGTAAGAAGGCCCAAATTCCTTCTTTACCGCGATCTTTTCTCTGACTAGATCCCCGACTTTTGGAATCCAGACAGGTCTTGCTGGGACAGGTGGTGGTTCTTCAGTGGTTGTTGGCTGCTGTTTCAACTTTATGTTGCTCAGGTCTTTTCTTGTTTCATTTAAGTCCTGTAAAATAGCCAAACGATCTTTGATATCAAAGCTTTTTTCCTTTACCACTGAAGTCTGACTGTCAAGGTCAGAGATTAACATCCTAGTTCCAAATAATAATTCGTACGGACTGAATCCCTTCAGAGAATTTCTTGGCAGGTTATTTAGACTACGTTGGACACTTATTAGATGTTTGACCCACCCAGCTCCCGAACCTAATACTTTTGCCGTTATAGATTGCTTTATGTCACGGTTTTTTCTTTCAACAATTTCGTTCCCCTCAGGGTGAAATGGACAAGAGTACCGCAATGTCACGCCCATGCTGACCATGGCCTCCTTATAAGCTCTAGAGCTAAAAGCAGGACCATGGTCCGAATGCAGCATGCCAATTGCGTATGTGCCGATAAAGACTCGCAAATCTTTTATAACAGTTCTGGCGTCAGCCGTTCGCTGGGGCCACATCCATATGAATCTCGTACATGAGTCCACTGCAACCAAGATATATTTATAGTTACCATCCCTTTGTAAGGGACCACAGTGGTCTAGGTAAACACAGGCTAATGGTTTATCCGAGATTAGAAGGGGCGTCTGCGCTGGGCGTCTCACCGTTGATACTTTCATTCTTTGACATATTTCACATTCTAAAACATAGTTCCTTGTTTGTCTTCTCATTTGTGGCCACCAGTATCTCTGTTTTAATAATGATACTGTGGCTGAGACGCCAGCATGTATAGAAGCAAGCCCTTCGTGTGCAGCTATTATCAGTCCTAACCTATGCTCCATGTTTGGAATTGCCCTATCCCCCACTCCAGGGATTCGAGCAAAAGGAACATTGTTTGCATCAGTTATGTATGAGTATTTTACTGGAAAGCCTTTCGGGAGTGTTTCTATCGAATCCTTTTCTGTAGAGCTGACAGCCTCTAATATTTCGCTGTCTATTTTTGTTTTTGACCGAGTGATGGCAGCTACGGAAGCCGTTTGCACAGCTGCCTTCGCGGCCTCATCAGTCAATGAATTCCCTGCAACGTGAACGCCATCACGTTGATGACTCAGTGTATGTATCACGTGAGTCTTTGGTAGTTCTTTCTGTAAAAGAACTACTTGTTCCCAGAGCATTTTATGCTTGATTGTGCCACCTTTCGCGTCCTTGAAACCATTCTGAAGCCAGATCTGCAAGTATTCATTGTAAGACTGAACGCAATAATACGAATCGCACACTATGAGTGTGAGGAATTCTCGATCGGTATTTTCAAGCGCCATCTTGAACGCCAGTAGTTCAGCTCGCTGAGCTGTACAATCTCCTAGAGATTGTGTTTTAGTGATAGCTGGTTTAAATTTCCCTTCGTGCCAGCGACCTTTAACGATCGCGCACGCAGCACTGTAGGCTTGTTTACCCCCTACTGCGGGTTGTGCTGATCCGTCTGTGTATATTGTACAGCCGTAATGGTCTAGAGGCAGAATTTCGGTCGGCGGAGGACATTCAAATTCATATTGGAGAAATTCTTGTGTTTTTAAGTTAGGATCAAATTCGTATGCCACGTCTGTTGCAGCAAGAGAATTAACCCATTGTATCCATCTCGGATGGAGCGCTTTAGCATTTGGAATGCTTGCTTTTGTTACAGCCTCTAGGGCTGGTATTGGTGTCACGATTATTATTCGTTTACCTTGTGCCAGGGCTCGTTCTTTTGCTATAGCTGTCTGTGTTGCAGTAAGAATTTTTTCCGTTGGGCTAAATTTCATTTCAGCCTTGGTGTACAAGTGTGATTTGAATGCAATTGGTACCTTTTCTCCCTCATTAGAGGTCAGGTATGTGAATCCGCATCTTCCTGGGATGACTCGAATCACAAGATTGCGTGTGTTATCACGTGTTTCTAATTTTGCTTTAATTAACATGTCTGTTTGTAAGGATCTCAAAATTTCTGTGTGTATTTGAGTCCAATTGGTTCTTTTAAAATCTGGTTTTATTAGATCATAAAGGGGTTTGACCCTTTCTGCGTAATTTGCAATGTATGTTCTTCCGAAATTTAGGAAGCCTAGAATTGACTGTAGGTTTTTTAGTGTTCTAGGTGCTTGGAGTACGGCACATTTCTCTAGGAAATTGTCAGCCAGGCTTTTGCCTTCACTTGATAATTTGTATCCTAAGAACAGGACTGTTAGATGGGCAATTCTGGATTTTTTAAAGTTGAATTTGTAACCCTCTGCTGCGAACCCAAGTATTATGGTGTTCACTCTCTTCAAGTGAGTATCCAAGTCATCATCTGTTAAGTATATGTCGTCGACATAAGATAATGCTTTGTCATCATATGTTTGTAGTAATTCTGTTACTCTCGCTGAGAATACTCCCGGGCTGTTCTTGTACCCCTGGGCTAACCGACAGAATTGTTTTTGAGTGCCATTTATTGAGAATGCAGACAAATATCTGCTCTCTGGTGCTATGTTTTGACAAAAGAATCCATTAGAGATGTCTAATGTTGTTTTGTATTTTTTGCGCACTATGTTATTCATTAGTGCAGCACTATGCGAGTTTTGCACTGCAAAAGTTTTGCAACATGAGTTAAGATGTCGGTAATCCAAAACTAGACAATATGAATTGTCTGGTTTGGAGACCGGAAACAAAGGGTTGTTCATTTGTGAGGTGCAAGTTTCAATCACCCCCTGGTATTCTAGCTGATCTAGGATTTCTTTTACCTGCTTTTTAGCTTCTTGCTTAATTGGGTACTGCCTTTGTGCAGTAGGTTGTGATTTTAACTGGATTTTGTGAGGAGGAGAGTCCTCATCCCATCCTACATGATTTTTATATAAAGCAGGAGCTTGAGCTACTGCCCACTTTCTGGCAAGTGTGTATTTTTTATGAATTGGGATATGATTTGAGAAGGCAGGCATAATTATTTCTTCGCCATGAGGGCACTCCCTGACAAACTCTGGTGGCCAGTCTTTTTCAGCTAGAAGGATGTCATAGCCCTTGGAGAGATTATCCCAAAATAGTCCCCTTATTTTTCTAGTCTTATCCCCCTCTATACGTAAAGTTATTTCATATATTTTGTGAGGTTTGCTAACTCTGGTGTCTGCAGTTTCCACTTGAAGATATTCATTCGTGTCCACTGTCTCCAGATGATTCATAAGGACTTTGCGAGCTATGCTCACTTCTGCTGCGCTGTCTAGCATTGTCTGAGCCCATTCTCCGTTTTTCAGTTGTGTCCTCAGTATTCTCGGCATTGTTAACTACCTTGATACTGGCTACCTTCTTTTTTGGAAATTGTAATTTCTTTTTTAGCTGAGCAGGTTCCTTGTCTTTGAACTTGGCGTGCTCTTCTCTTTGTTCTGATCGTCCTCTTCTTTCCGATTTCTGCGAGGAAGTCTGAAAAGATTGAGAGGGACGTGTATCAATGTCTTGATATCTATCAGGCTTCTTTATATTATCCCTATTTCTAAGGTTATATCTTTTCCCAGAGGGGTCACTCTGGGGTGACCTGTGTCTTTGGTTCGGAGATTTTTCTCTTCGCCTAGGAGACCTTCCTCTGGACTGGAATTTCTTTTCTTTAGGATTGGATTGTTTGTTTCCATCCCAGCTCTTTTTTTGTGATGTTGAGTTATTATTAAAAAATATTTTTTCAGGACTTTCAATCAGTTGTGGTTTTACTGGTATTCCACCTAAACTATCTCTACCTAGTTCCTCATAGGATTTTTCTATGATTCTGGCAATTTCAGCTGGTTGGTCTGCTATATCTGTCTCTTTTAACCTCTGGCGGATCGCCACGTTTGCTGCTTCTCCCTTTATGTTGGCTAATAATATAGCCGAGACCTGCTTGAAGTCTTTTAGTAATTTCATACCAAGAGTTAAAGCGGGTTCTGGACCATATTCGTCTTGAATTTGTTTTAGCACATCTGGTATTACCGAAATGCATGGAACACCGTGCGTTTTTGTGTACATGGAAGCAAAGACTGTACCCCAAGTGTCACAGTCCTCAATGTGTGGTGCGATTCCCATTGGAAGACAGATAGTCAGAATCCTGTGTTTTTCTAACGGGGTGGTGTCTGGAAACACAGCCTCTATTTGGGTGATTTTTTGTGCTAACCAGAATGGTATTTGTTCCCGTTTAGCTGGTACTTTACCTAGGCAGGATTGTATGTTCTGTGGTGTAATTTTATTTGTGTTCCCCTGGTGAGGGGTCAGCTGTGGAATTTTAATTGCTGGCTGAATTGTTGAAGTCCGCATCACATATTGGACTAATTGTCTATGTATCTTTATTAATTGTTTTAGTTGTACTAAAAGATCTGCTGCAGGCATTCTTTCGAACTCTGGGTGTGGTGTGTATCCGGCTAGGACCGGCCACGTTGCTCCTGGTCTACCTAAAGGACCGAGCCTGGTGATGTGATTATTGTGTTTTAGGGCGCCATTAAATAAGAGCAGGTGCTCTTGAAATTTAAGTGGTACTTCCACCTCCTCGAAAGGAGTATACTCTTCAGGAGGTTCCTCTGTTTTGTAATAGTGGAAGTACTTTGTTACAGCATTTGCTGCTGGAAAATGTATCCATGAATAGTATACCTCTGTCTGCCGATATTCGTGTGCCTCAATTACGAATATGACTGTACCACCTCTAGGTGTCAGTCCATTTTCTATAAGTTTTAAGGTTATAGATTTCCTTTTGATGACCGGGATGAGTATTATATCCTGGTCTGCTTCTTGCAGTGCAGTATCAGCTGCTGCGAGTTCAGTTGCTAATCTAACTGCCTCTCTTTCATCATCACTGTCTACCATTTTACCGACAGGATGGTTACTTTGTTTGTTTGCAGATCAGGTTTCTTATGGAAACAAAGATTAGATGCACAATATTTTGGAACGGTTTATCCTTCAACGTTGACTAAACCAAGTACCATACATAGGAGTTTCCTCCTGCGAGGTTTGGCGGATATTACCTTTCACCCACTCCAGACGTCTTTGGAGTATTATGGGAAAAAGGGGTCTGAGTGAGAAAGCACGACTGAGTTACTCTAAATGTCTTACGTTAGTTTTATCGCCCTTCCAAACGCGTTGGGCGCCATGTAGTGTAGTTCCTATTATCCCAATAGGCTCTGTGCATTGGAATAATACCTTCAATAGTATAGGCCTAGACCAGACGTTAACTAGGTCTACTACTGTTGATATTAGACTTAAAGTTTTGGGTTTGCCAGCTAGCTCAGAGTTCACTAGAAACTTTCTCGAATAGGCAAGGAGGAGTTGAACCTCCCTGGATAGACAAGAAGGGATTTAGTTTCTGACAACCATAGAACATGACAACTTTGCTCTCCCCTAATCAAGAGTGTATCTCAAGAGTCGTGTGAACAAAAGGCAATTTATTTTACTCAGTCAGTACGTGCATTCTTAGTCTCATCAGATTGTAGAGAAAAGGAAGAGACAGGCGTGTTCAATAAAAGATGTTATTTATTGATCAGTCTCTTTTCTCATACAAGAGAAATGGATCGATATTATTGCAATACTTATGGTTAAGTAAAGTGCATACATTAAAAGCAGAAGTATAAAATAATACTGTAAAAACATTGATATGGTTTCTAAGCCATATGAAGGTTTAAAATGAATAAGATATATTACATACACATATACATTTGACTAATCGTACTCAACTGGTGTTTCTAACTACGCCTACCCCGTGTACCTGACCTAAGTCTAATGCGTGGGCGGGAATAGAAAGTTACAGTTTAAGTTAAGTTTGTTTTGCCAAGTGACTGACTAAAGAATTCTCTGTGAGGGGTTATTCAGTTCTGTACCTGGAATCTAGGATGGATGAGGGATGGTATCTCTCGTCTCTGGTCTCGATATCCCAGGCTGCCTGCGAGGGCTACCCGGAAGCGCCGGAGCTGGATTTCTCGGCAGGAGAAAAGGCAGCGTCTCGTTCTCAGCGCGTCAGGAAGGCGGGGCTGCGCCAGCGGGGTCTGCTCTGCTCTGGGCTTCGGCAAGTCTGGCTGCTCCGATCTCGTCACCACCGCGTGTGTTTGCATAGGGCAATATCGGTAATATTTATACCTTTAAGGTGCCGAGATTGACGTAAGGATGGACATAGATACGTCAATAAGGATGTCATACGACCAGGTCGTTAGCACATTCTTTTGCTGAAGTTCTCGGTGAAATCAAAACAATGGCCGCAGGGTTTTTCCCAGGTTGTCATAGGTTTGATTTGTTTTGAGAACTCCGTATGCCTTATCAGGGGCTGGAGGAATATCGCTTGTCTAATTAGATGGCAAGCGTTATGACCTAATCAGATAACACGTTCCTGTGCCGTAGTGTGGCTTTATCAGATAACGGTTCCTGCATCATGGGGGTTTTCTGCCTCATGGGATGGCTGCTAGTTAACTTGTTAACCAGAATAGGGTCAGGAATAGGGGGATCGATACAGAACCTATAGGAATACATCACACTTCGGCCAGCTCTGCCCTAAAAGTCTCATCAAGCAGTGAGTATGGAGGGAACCGCCAAGTGAAGTGGGGTATTCTCCTCTCTGGAGTGGCAAGCACCAGCAAAAGAGGGGAATGGTCAGAGAGCGTGCGAGGCAGAACCACACATCTCTTTACGTGCTTCATCATGACCCGTGACGCTAACCAATAGTCTATTCTAGTATGTACGTTGTGTAATGACGAGTAGTGCGTGAAGCCCCCCGTGTCCGGGTACTTGTCCCTCCAAACATCAACCAAATCTAATGTGACCATGTCGGCTTGCAGCTGTTGGGCCGCTGCCGCCGGGCGTCTGGGAGGCCCCTCCGATCTGTCTATCTCCGGGTTGAACACTAAGTTGAGGTCGCCCCCCTAAAGTATCCTGGAAGACGCATGAGGGGCACACATACCGGCTAGCGCCGTGTAGAAGGCTGGGGAGTCATAGTTCGGACCATATACGTTAACAACTATAAAGTCGTGGCCTTTACCCACGCATCTCGAGATAACAAATCTACCCTCCGGGTCAGCGCTCAGAAGCGTTAGCTGCAGTCTAGACTTGGGATTAACCCAGGTGAGTACCCCCCTGGAGTGTGAAGTAAAACCTGCCTGCGTGATACACCCCACTAGACCTCTAGCTGTTAGCATTTTACTAGTAGGAACTAAGTGCGTTTCCTGAATTAGTGCCAGATCAATGTGTTGTCTCTGTAGGTAGTTCATCACCTTTCTGAGCTTACGATAATCATTGAGACCTCTCACGTTCCACGTCAGGGCCCTAATACAAACCATTTCCCCGTTTAAGCTGGGAGTAGCCGCTTCAGCCATAGTCATTGCAATTCAATCTGTACAACGTGAAGTATCCAAGTAGAAGGAGTCGCAACATGCGTGCAGGAAACATAAAACAAAACCTGCTTTCGCCCACTCGTACATCATAGGAAACACCGCAGGACCTTGTAGACACGGGTGAGCATACACTATTAACCACACACTGAGCACCCAGCACCTTTTCGTCATAGATATTGTTCCCAAGTTCTGATCCATCACACAGAGCAGTCCAGAGTAGCTCAGCAGGCAGCAGCAGCTCGAAACACAATCCCCGTCCCCCAACCCCCCTCCCACTGCAGACCTCCCCCAACTCGGCCCGACAGGATACCACACCCTCCCGCCCCCCAAACACGTTCAACCCATCCCCAACTTTACCCCAAGTGGCCCCAGTTGGGACCAAGGAAGCCATAGGCGCTAGGGCAGAGGTCACCAGAACGGTTAACTGTCGCAATCCCAACATATCTCCATGCAATCTGGCCCCTGCACCGACACACCCATCTCGTCTACCATTGTGTGCAGTAGTCTCGGCAGTCTTAGGTCCACCGTACAGCCCTCTCTCATGCGGAGTGCGCACGACTCGCTATTCGCCTTCCCCTGTTGTCTGACCACACCTTCCCCATCGGTTGAAGTGTTAATATCGCAGGGCTAAATCAAACGCCCCACACAATCACTGCTGACTCCCCCCCGACCCCTGCAAGTACATCAACTTGTAGATATGGGGAAATCACGCTGTGGAGGACCACCGCCTGGGGTCCTCCCAGCTACCAACAGTACATGCAGACAGTGCGGGGAGCGTCTGCCGGTATTAAACAATGGAAAGGTCTCACCTAGTGGGCGCTGCATCAGTCTCATATGGGCATCTGCTCTACAAGCTTGTTCGTCCTCCCACTTTGATCAGGGATGTCACTGAAACCAGCCGCTAAACCCAGCCCCACCCGTGCACTTAGAGAAGGACTACTTCGTGTCTGACCCCCACTTAATCCTGCTCATCCAGGAGCGCAGCGTCTTCTTGTTCTCCGTTTTGGCTCCGCGGACTGTTCCTTCGCTCCTTTGACCATTCTTTCAGAGTTTTTTGTAATTCCTTTGGATCTGTAAAGAAGTGCGACCGGCCCTGCCTATTAATGCGGAGCTTAGCAGGGTACAGCATCGCATAGTCCAGGCCCAACTCTCGCAGTTGCTTCTTGTACGGGGCAAAGTGACGTCTCTCCTCTTGAACCTTCGCAGTGAAGTCCGGGTACAAGGATATTTCCATTCCCTCGAATTGTAACTTCCCCTTTTCTCTGGCCACGCGCAATGCCGTGTCCCTGTCTCTGTAATTGAGGAGTTTGGCAATAATGGGCCTCGCAGCAGCACCAGGCTTCGGCCGGGGTCCCAGGGTGCGGTGCGCCCTTTCCACAATAAACATCGGGGAGAAGGTTTCCTCGCCCAGTAGAGTGGTCAGGAGTTTCTCGACAAATAGCTCCATTCTGCCAGTGTTCGTCGTCTCTGCCACCCCCGTTATTCGTATATTCGAGCGCCTGGAGCGTGCCTCCAAATCCTCAGACTTGTCCCGGATGACTTGTAGCAATTTGCTGAACTGTTTGCGTTCTTTGTCACACTCCAATTGCGCTTCTTCGACCTCCGTGATCCTCCTTTCCGACATGTCGAGGCGTTCCGCGTGTTTATCCACCCTCTCCGACATGCGGTCCATACGGTAGGAGAGGGCGTCAATTTTGGTACCGATTGAAGCCATGCTATCTTGCAGACCTTTCTCCATGACTGTCAACATTTCCTTGATTTCTGAGCACATCCCGCGCTCCGGGGCTGTATCTCGCGGCGGGGACCCCGAGGTCGGGGGGTCCGGGACCTTCGTGCGCTTCTGTTCGAATGCGAGTTTGGTCTGAGTTCTATCACCTTTTCCCATGGCGTGTCTGTCAGTCATCTAGCTCGTGCAATACTTGATACAGAAAGCGCCTCCGAGTTCAGCCATGCTTCGCCACCACCAGTACGGAGCACACTCTGTGTCGCTATCCCAGCTGCAGGACTCAGCAGGATATATCCTGTAGAGTCACCAATGGCTATCGAGTGAGCCACTGGGGTGAATGTATGACATTGTTCTGCATTCTGTCCATTAATTGTTATTTTTGCATTTGTCACCCCGAGTGGGACGGGTATGCCCAGACGTGGGTTCCGTGCTCTCCATGCCACTGGAATCAAGCTATCCTGGCTGATGAGGGCTGGAAGTGCAAAACCGGTGCTAGGATGCTTGTTTCCAGTCCAGGGAGGACCTGGCCCGGAAGTTCGGGTTGGACTGTTCCCATTGGGCGCAGGTTCGAGACTGATTTGCATAGGGCTGGGTCCAAACTGGAATGGCATGGTGAGCAAAAAAACGATGGATTTTGGCCCAGATCTCTGTACTGGGGTGAATGTATGACATTGTTCTGCATTCTGTCCATCAATTGTTCTTTTTTCAGTTATTATCACCTGGTCCAGTAGCCGGAAGAGAGTGGGCTCCCTCGAAAAGTGTGGGTCTTGTAAACAAACATTTTTGGCCAGGGCTGTTTTTGGTTCCCAGTCGGTCCGGCCCTCGGCGGGGGTGGAAGTGGGGCGAGCACACAAAGCTCATTTGTATTAATGTGAATTTCCAGACAGACACAACGGGCATTGTTTGAGCATTGAATTAAAGGCGACTTTCTTCCCACAGTTATTGTTGTGCACCAGCCAGCATTTTAATGCTGTGGACTTTATGTATTTGGTTTCGTGTGGTTCAAAATAACATGCTTCACTAAAGCAGCCCGCAAAGCCGATGTTTTTCTGCCCTGTCGCTCATTACAAGGCTGTGCTTGTAAGAGCACGCACGGCGCAGCACACCAACACGTTATCACTTTGGAAATATGCGAAAGGACGCCTAGGGCAAGCCTTCGTGATGTCTCTCGTCTCATCAAACTCGTGTTTATTTTCATTGCTCAAAGTGGTGGGAGTATGGATGTTCTTTCTGAACAGGGGCATGTCTGGATCGGACGGCGTGCCTCCGTTCTTCTGTCTCTAGACTAAAAACAAACGCTAGTGTCTTTCCTATTAATACATATTTTCGTTTACTATCACCTTCGAAGTGTTTCTTCAAACAGAAGCGGAAAAAATGCCATTTAAATTGCTACCTGCTAAAATTGCAAGAAATCCGGAATTTTGAAACAGTGACTTGGTAACATCACAAGATATAAACATAATGATTGCATGGGCTTGGCTCAGTTGATAACCCAATGTGACCTCCAACAGGAAGACATATTTTTGGCATTTCCTACCTTTAACGAAATATTTGCCCCACCGTTTTGATAAGTCAATCTACTGCATAATATAATGTGCTTTTATTTGCATGTATTCTTATAGTGCCTACACAATCACGGAGGTAGCCAAGATCTTCACATAGTAGCTAGACTAAAAATATTTTTGAGAAATGAGCTTTAATAGGAGAGTTTATACGTTTTACGGTAAAGTCTGTAATAAGCAACCCCTGCAGATGTGCAAGAGGAGGAAGCTTCACATTCTTATGAAGAGGAAGGCTTGTTTCTCAGTTTGTGTTTTCCAATATCCATTCTTCTTAGGACTTGTGTTCATGAACCTTTGACCAATATGAGGTTCTCTGATAACCTACAGAGACAACGTTTCAAGGCTCCCCCTTCTTTGAGATTCGGGATATGGAGTTGTGGAGGTAGGCCATATGTTGAGAAGGCAGAAAGCACATTTGAAATAATGTGCATTTAAAAGGTGACATGGCAGAGAGTAGGAGGCTGAAAATGAATGTGCTACCTCCATCCATGTGAGGAAACATCATGGCTAGTACCAGCGGTCGAAGTGCATTAAAAAAAAGTATGGGTAGAGTGATGCTGCATGCAATAGGGCGGTCAGTGAGCGTGGGGGTGCGGACAAAGGCGTGGCAGAAAACCAAAATATTCTGTATTTTTTTGGGTGTTTCATTGTCAGTTAGCTACATATAAAATAAAGCGAGGCTTAAATGAAAAATACATTTAAAAAGATGTTATTCTGTAGGAAACGCACTACAGTACATTATGAAACCATTATTAGTTAATGTACTGAAGAGTTCTGTGTGTGACCAGACAGCCACCAAACTAAATCTTGGTTTGGGCCGTGGAGAATAGTGACTTGTGTATTTTTAGTGCTACGAGGCCACAGCCTGTGACAGAAAGCACTGTGAATATGAGTCATTATTTTAAACATGAATTACACACAGTATAAGATAGACTGCTACAAATTGCGAAAAAAGGTTTAAAACAAAAAGGCATTACCGAAATATATATTTTATTAATACCCAGACTGTACGTAAATACAGTTTATTACATAAACTATCCCTTCAACTCCTCATCAGGGGTAGTAAGTAAGCTCTAGATAAATACAATTACAATTAAAAGCATGCACTACAAAGCTCAGTTAACTCTTTGCGCTACCCCTCAAAAATAAATCTTTGTCATCACAAAGCCAGTACCGGCTTCCAAGCATCCTTTAAATCTGCATGTTACCCTCTACATTTGCAGAATTCACTTGTTGAACTCATTTAAATTTCTTTCAGCCAAGCAGACCTCTTGACAAGAAGACTTGTTTCTCCTTTAGCTCTCTCCCTGGCTTCGGTTTCATAGCACAGAAAACTCCTTAAATGACACTTCATCTGAAGCATTTAAACTATTGGAAATAACCACCCCGGGAGGATTCTCTTTTTACAAAAAGCAGGGGAATGATTTTTCATAAATCAAAAAAGTAAAGGCACTGCGTGCCCCTCCGATTCCGCTCACTTCGACCTCTGACGAGTACAGTCCTTAGAAAATTATTGGTCAATATGAAGCGTCCAATTTTACCTAAGAGAAAAGTAGCAGTTTTACACATCTGGGTTATGTGGTGTTGTGGCATGAGGTGCATTTGGCAGTCCTTAGTATAACAGGCTGGGTGAACAATGCGTCTGTAAAGTGGTAGTTCCCACTAGTGGAGGATTTCAAATGTGTTCATGAGTTCATGAGCTGCTGTTCACTCATGGGGAGACAGACTTCAGAAGGTTGAGGACATTATACTTGAGCATACATTGAGGGGAAGTTAGAGTTATTGGCTTATTAATAAACTACATAATTTGTCCCAGATTCTAGGAGTACTAGTGGTTCCTTGAACAGTTTTAAGAGGATGAAGACAGTGTTGTACCTTGGGGATATCACAACGCAGGGAGTTTTTTTATGGAGTTACAACAGCTCGTTGGTACAAGTTAGATCATTAGTTGCACAAAGGGAAATGACGCACAAGTGCTCATGTGCATGGGTGCAGGGGTGGGGTTGGATTCCACCACAATGCAAGAACAGTTATATTTCTCTTCTGATGTCCAGGAAACAAATCACATTTCCTACCCACTCCTAATCAACGGGTACAGTCTTCCTTTTTACAAGTGAGGAGTTCATTTTTTGCTAAGTTTGTGTCAAACAATTTAAAAAAAGAACTCCAGTTTGAAACAATGAACATCCTGCGAGTTCAAAGGGAGAATACATCCAATAAAAAAGGTCTGATATGGTATCAAAAATGCAAATCCAGAAAGTTGAACCTGTAGACCACGTAAGCATGAAGAGATCAGAAGAAATGGATAGAAAAGATGGGTCGAGGAATTCTTACCTGACCTCATATTCTTTGTTTCTTCAAATTTTTTATGAGCATCTGCATCCTGGTAGGGTAGCTTCAGGGCACTGAAACCAGATGGCCCAAAATGAGACCTTACGAGTCAACTAACAAAGCATACCTGAAACAAAACATCTTGGAAGTGTATGTAAAGGCAAGCGAAGAAATAGAGAGGAATAAAAGTAAGAGACCAGAGTGACAAGCACTTGAACATAAGATTTTGCAATTGTAGAATTGTATCCGAGAAAGGAAACTTTACAGGAGTGTACAGATGCATTAAACTTTAGATACAGTTATATTAAAGGTAGTTAAGGACTGTCGGACCAATCAAGTGTGTTGATAGCCACCTCAGGTATAAACAATTACATTTATTTTTCCACTTTTACCCTTGCTTTAAACAATTATTTTTATAGTGGTGAAAGTGTCTAGGAACTTGCCGATCTGGCATAATATTGGAGCACAATTTACACACTGGTATCTCTCGTTATGGACAAGCCTGCTTGTCATTCTGACTTTTCTGTAAAGGTATTGTAAATTAAAAAGAAATCTACGTATTTCTGGCCGCTTTCATTCCCATCTACTCAACTCTAAATGACGATTCACGTAGACTTGCTTCTAATTTTATGTATTCATTATTATGGCACACGCAACAAACCTAGAGCAGAAAAATTATCACAGGAGCTGTCAACAAACGACTGAGTACAGCAAGGAGAGTTGATCAAATAAACGAAAACATTGTCTGGACTTTTTGGTCCTCGACTAGAATTAGGAATGTGCGGATATCCATGAGAGATTATTCCTGAAACGTGGATTAGAATTTACCATTCACCATTTTCTCAACCTTTACATAAAGTTTTGAGAATCATGTGCAGACAATAGTCAGCTGACCAATGCCTATGTATAGGTACATACTTGACCATCTTTTCAAGTAGACCAAAGCTATGTTCTTCAGTTATTTATAGTTGAGGCAAAGAGATTGAGCTCTACATGTTGTGCAGTGGGGTTTGTCTCACAGAGGTTTTGGTGAAGGGCTTGGATGTGGACTAGGCTCTGTGGCCAGCCCTGTAGCCGGACGTAGCCGCACACAGAGTTGGGCACTCCCTACTTGGTTGCAGGGAGTGTTGTGAATACTGGAATATGAACATATGGGAGCTAGATGTAAAATATCAAAGAACATGGATTGAAAAACTTTGTTAGGTGTATCTTTATGGTTTATTTTGCTCTTAAATTCTAATGTTCTCTCTTCTATAATGATCATGTTGGAGTGACATTATGTGAATTCAATAGATTCATTGTTAATCATAATGTGAAACTGAGTTTGAGCTTATTTAAAACAACTGATATAAGACATTACAATCATTGCAATTTGATGATGTACTGTATTGTGACCGTGTGGATAATTGATTGTGTTTTTACATTTTACATATTGTTGTGAGACATCAACCATATTTTGCATGTTAGTTTTTTTTAAAGAGATAATGATTAATAATAAAAACGATTCAAGCTTTAAGTCTCAGTCTGTTGGCCCATGTATAGAGTAATTGTGTACTGTGTGTGTATTCTTAGCTGCTCAGGGGTGTTGTTTCTACATTATTAATTTTCTCTTAAAACATTAACATGTTTCATGAATCTTAGAAATTCCATGAAAAAGAACTGTTAAAATGAAAATATGAATATGATTTCCAGTCGAATAAAACAAATAAAATTCACTAGTTATGGCTAGCTAGCAACTAGAACTCATGCGGAATGTACTGCTCATTATCTCACACCTGAAGTCACAGATGACATCATTGATGACAACACTGGTGATATTACATATTACCTTATTATTGACACCATCAATTATGTTGCTTTGGTACCCGCTAGCCTAAATATGTGGGCATTCCCTGCTGAGGTCAGAGCTCAATTCAGGGAGGCCCAGCAGGCCCTATGTGCAGCTTCTGGACTTAGCCCAGCACAGAGGGAGTAGGGATACTGAGGCCAAAGCCAACTGCCTGCATCAAAGGGCAGAACCTTACACTCAGGCTCTGCTATTCATTCTGCATGCCTACTCCCAGGGCCCATTGAACGTAGGTACAGGACTTGGCCTTCAGTCTGGCCTTGCACCTTAACCACTCGACTGTGAGAGACAACCTTGCACACACCACCCTTCCTCCCCAGGGTTAGTTGGCATGTCCTTCGGGAGTGCCCATAGAACAAATATTTTGCCCATGCTGCTAAAAGTTCTGTACCTGACCGTCAACAGGATCTTACTCTTTGTAGCCCTAACTCTAAAGCCCACATGATTTGCTATGTTCTGCTGGATGTGGGTTTAGGCTTCCTGCTCCCCACAATGACACCAGAGCAGCTACAGTGATGCCATTCATAATGTCAATAATTATTTTATATCGTATTGTATTAGTATTTGTGATGTGACCACACACGTCATTGATGATGTAATATGTAATGCCATCTAAGATATCATGAGTGAGGCCATGGGCAGTACATTGGTCAGTGGCGTAATGAAACTTGAGGGGGCCCCCCTGCAAGATACATGGAGACCCCCTCCCCCCTCAGGACTGAATCAGGAGCTCTCAGGCCAGAGTACTGTGCTGAGGAAGCCCCCTGCAGCCCGTGGCCCCCGCACCGCCGGGTCTGCGGGGGTCTATGTTACGCCACTGAGATTAGTTGGTATCACTTAAGAGTGGAATAAGTGATTTTTAAGTTTTGGGTCCTACACTGTGTTTTTGTTTGGTTATGTCAAGCAAACACCCTTCCACACAACTTTAACTTAAGCTTAATTTACTTCCCGTCAGACTATCCCTAGAGCAGGGCAGCGTCCACAATGCATGGTATTTGGTTGTAAGCAGTGAACACATTGAATATCTATTGGCCCATAGCCAATTGCCAGTTCCTGTGCCTCAATAACCACAATGGATGTCCCACTTCTGTTCACAAGAGAAAGGGGGCTCTCTACAGGGATCATTTCAGCAACACATAAACCAGATTAAAAAATAATGTCATTTCTCATTATTGGAAAAATCTCTTACTCAAAAACAGCTTAATTTGTGCATATTTTGTTACAGGAATAACAGCTTTACATATATTGCGAGATGAATATAAGTTTGCAAACAAACCCAGTATATACATTAATTAGATGTTTAATTCATATAAAGTGGTAGGCCTTCATTCCATCTTCCATCATATCTCATTCGTTCTCAGTCATTGTAACAGATTTCACAATTGGGGTTCTCCTTGTCAGCTTCAAAGTTCGAAGTACACCCTGAGGTAGTTACTTGATTCCAAAAGGTTAGTCAAAAAACGGAGGAAACTATTCTGTCACATCTCAGTCCCAAATGTTCGAATAGAATCAATCTAAAGGTCCTATTAGTCTAATGAATAGGGAACTCCTCACTGCATATTGATTGAAGCGTTTCAGCCCTTTCCGTGGGGCCTCATCAGCACATATCACAAGGACTTATTATGGTTGCAGGAAAATTACTTTAAAGCAGCCGCGGTCGGTAGTGGGAGTACCTGCAGGGCGGTGACGTGGGGAGGGGGAGAAGCAGGGTGCGGGGTAGTAATCTATGGATTACAGAGCTCTGCAGGTAAGTAAACATATAAATAAATAAAACGAATTTCGTTGCATGCACTGCATCCCCAAATGAGATGCAGTGCGCACAACGAAATTCGTTTTATTTATTTATATCTTTATTTACCTTTAGAGCTCCGTAATCCATAGATTACTACCCCCCACCCTGCCCCTCCCCCTCCCCACGTCACCGACCGGCAGGTACACCCACTACCGACCGCAGTTGCTTTAAAGCCAACATATATGCATACAATTACACAAAATGAATCCAGTTACAGGCTTTAAAACATATTTAATACATTTGTGTTTTTCACAAAAGCAAAGCCATTACATATATCTACATATCCACTAAGTACTGTATACGCACTAACTTATATGCCTGAAGGCGGTTGGTTCATAGGGTCAGGGAGACAAATTCTACATAAGGAACTTTTGCCCCATTGTTAAAGCCACTCTGCTGGTCAATCTTGGAGCCTTGATGTCATTCTTTTTGAATATGTCTTAAAGCCATTTGTCCAAAAAACGAAAGCTTACATTAGAGACTCAATGGGCTGTATACCAACATTTTGAAGTATGCAGTTTGAGTCCGACAATGACATCCACGTGCGTTTCAAAACAGAATCTCTTTATACAAATATCCCCCAAGAATAAGCCCTAGCTGTAGTGGAAGACATTTTAACTAGAAGAGAGGCCCCGGATGAGGTACCTATTGATTTCAACATTCTATTAAGACACCCTGTGCTTAAAGAAAAAAAGCTTTTTGTTCAAATCTGATATCTATTTTTAAATTAAAGGTGTGGCAATGGGGTGAGTTTTGTCTCAGAAATAGTGAAACTTTCTTTGTTCTATTTTGAGGATAGGTGGATTGATAACCAAGACAACCCATACAAGAATTACATCAAACCAAGATATATCTATGATGTGATAGCCATTTGGAAAGGCCCATATGAATCCCTGAGCAGTTCCCATGTATGGTTAAACCATCGCTCCCCTGATAAGCACAAAATCAATCTTTGGACATATAGATCAAAAACAACAAAGGCTACTTGTCCTTAGGTCTGTATACAAAACACACTTTGTTACACTTTGCAAGTGCTCACCCTCGTTCCCTGAAGGAGAATTTGCCATATGGGCAATTCCTTCATATACAAAGGACATATACTCAAAAGGAGAAATTCTTATAGAATGCAGGGATTTAGTGTGACAAACTCATGCAAAAAGGGTACCCGAGAAAAGTGTTTAAGGCTACACTAATACAGGCATGGTACACTTCCAGTGAGACCTTACTGGGGCCAAAGAAAAAAGTCAATACCACCCCACTAACATGTAATGACTAACAGCCCGTGTGCCAATAAAACAAACAAATAACATAAAAAAACAAATGGAAATTACTGCACAAACTCAACCTATCTGAACCTCTCTTTGCTTTCAGAAAAGGAAAAAACATTCATAAATTTTTGGTAAGAGAAGCCAGGTCCCCCAACACAAAGAAATCTTCTTTGCAATGTGTTAACTCTACCCCCTGTACAAGGGCACTTTAAAGGTGGCATTTGTAGTGTCTGTTAACCGACAAAAACATGAAAGAAATGTCAGTTAATGAGAATGTAATAAAACCAGTTTTTAATTTGAGCCGGAGGTTGACATGGGGGGCAAGGCACCTATTTTTGGGGACCAACATTTATTTCTCCCGTATCAGATATTTACCGAGTGCTTGAGAGGGAAAACATACAGATCGAAAAGACGGAGGAAGAATAAGACAGCAAAATTGTCACAAACACAAAGAAGGAAACTGAAAGTCTGAGAGAAAGGGGCTTGGAGTGTCTGGTAGTGGATTAAAGAATACCAGCCTTGTTATTTCATGCACCAACGTTTATTTGCACCTGCTATCTGCTTCCTCGAAGAGCTTCCGACACCGGCACTCTTTCGTTCACAAATTAAGCACTGGATGAAACACAGAACATTTACAAACAGTAACATGAGAAATTATGTCTTCTGTATTACCTGTCCGGATAGTTTACATGATATAGGCCTCACGACACAAGAAGTGAAAAAGAGGATTGAATACCATAGATCTGGAATACGCTGCAGAACAGATGGGGCAACACTTGTAGCACACTAGACAGAAAAACAAGAAGACAGTGTGGGTGATATCTTTCGAACTGTTATTGCTGCAATCACTCTAGATACTAGAGAGTCTTGGTTGAATCTTGTCTTTCACAATGTAAAGCTAAATTCATTGAAAGATTTGTGTAATATTGTGCTTATTTCTTTTACTTATGTTGTCCTATTACAGTTTCCTGTTTCAGTCTTGCATTACTCTGTTACCTTTTGAGTAGCACCATGGTAATGGAATCCTGCGGGCTTGGGAAGAGTCAGTTGCACCTGACTCTAGCTGCTTGATGGATGGGACCTTTTATTCTCTGGAATAAACTTACTTCAGATCTTCCTTGCCTACTTCAGTGATTTTTTTACTTGATTTTACACTGGCGACGTTTACAGTTTGGAACATAAAAAGGAGTTTATCTACATCATCTTGTTTACTCTTGAATACGTGTAACGATCTTACTTGGAACTTGGAATCTGCCACTCTGATCTCGAGCCTCATTGCTTCTCCGAACGCTACTGTTCGACATCCGGACTTCCAGGATTTGACATCCCGACATCACGTTACGCTGTACGCAACGTGGCAGCCATTTATTTTCTTTTACATTTTCTGTCTAGTTTGCATTTTTCAATCTGCTTCGGTACGTTGTTTAAATCGGAACGTCCGTGAAATCTCTACTGGTTTCAGTCAGTGCACATTTGTTTATTGACCTTAGTTATTTATCGTACTCAACTACTTAACATTTTTGTGAAACTTTATACTTAAAAAATACCGCTTTTGTTGTTGCTTTACTGTCTGATTTGCCTAACAGAACTTCTATGGCAAAACAACTAACCGAATGTCACAATGTTTATAAAGTTTACTCACACCCTTTCCTATATGTACATTTCAGTCTCAATCCTAGCACATCAAATTAAGGAAAATATTTCTGCGGTTTCATTGTAACATCTCTTTACTAGTTTAATTCCATAATTCTATTATCTAACCATGCAGAACGTTGCTACACCACCTTTTTTCTTGTCATCACCTGGTGATCCACCTATCAGGTGGCAAAAATGGAAGAAGGTTTTCGAGAGGTATGCTAAGGTATGTGGAACTAATCATAGTGCAGAAAGAAGAATAGCACTTCTTCTACATTGCCTTGGGTCAGAAGGACAAGAGGTTTTTGACCATCTACTGAACATTGATGATTCTAGTTTGAATGAATAAGAGATATTTATCTTAAAGTTAGATAGACATTACTTGCCGAAGGTAAGCACGATCCTAGAAAGTTACCATTTTGGTTGTTGAAATCAAAATGATGGTGAGACGGTTGAGAATTATATTACAGCTCTAAGAAAATGAGGGTCCTCTTGTAAGTTTTGGAGGAGAGAATAAGAGATCAATTTATGTTAGGATGTAATGTACAAAACATTAGGGATGATATTTGGCAAAAACATGACCTTTCATTGGAAGAGGTGATAACCATTGCCAAACAAATTGAACATTCGCAGAAATGTGTTGAAATCATCACTAAACGTGAAAGCAAGAGCGAAGTTGTACATGACTAACTCAGAAACAAATGTCCCTTGCACTTTTCAAAAATCTAATTACCAACCTAAAGGCTTTCGATGTGGGAATCTTGGTCATTTGGCGAATGACAAGAAATGACCTGAGCTGAAAGCTACGTGCACTAATTGTAAAAAAAATTGGTAATTTCACTGCTGCTTGCCGTGCGAAGAAAACTAAAGAGAAGGTGAATTTAGTTTCTCAAAGTACCTACTGTGACAGTGATTCTGATTCAGATTTTGACTGTGGGCAGATAGTTTCACAAGTATCCAACAACAGTAAAAAGGGTCCTTTTGATGAGGTAATGGATGAAGGCAAGGGCACTCGTGTGCTATTTGACTCTAGAGCAAAAATAACCATTGTTTACAGACATTTCTATTCACATTACTTAAAAGATAAAGTTACAATTTTAAGAGCTGACATCAAGCCTTTTGCTTAAGGTGGTGAACCAATTAAGCTCTTAGGTTATTTTCAAGGGTTGATTGAGTACAAAGGGAGGTTCATCTCTGGGAAGGTCTATGTTTCTCACAAAGGTGACAGCATTTTAAGCTGGTTTCACCAGACGGACCTTGGTGTTATGTTGGACCCCAACAGCAATCCTCCCATTTTATTGAAAGAGAATTTTCAATTGAATGAAATTGACACACAGGATGAAAGTGATGCTTATACTTCTAACTTAAAAACATTATTTCCTAATGTTTTCAATAGCAAACTGGGTTGCCTTTGCGATTATGTACATAAGATCAAGTTAGTATCTGGGGCTGTACAAGTGGCAAGCACAGTTCGTGGTGTTTCCTTATCTGTGAGGGATGAGATGGAAAAACCAGTTAGAAAAATTAAAGTCTGAAGGTATAATTGAGGAGGTTGAAGGGACACAATGGTTGGCACCAGTTGTCGCAGCAAGCAAATCTGTTGCTAGTCTGCGTCTATGCATAGACTTGAGAGCTCTTAATAAACAAGTCATTGTGGATAGATATCCCCTTCCTAAAATATCAGATATGCTCATGTTGAAGGATTCCAAAGT
Source organism: Lissotriton helveticus (assembly GCF_964261635.1). Taxonomy (NCBI): domain Eukaryota; kingdom Metazoa; phylum Chordata; class Amphibia; order Caudata; family Salamandridae; genus Lissotriton; species Lissotriton helveticus. The sequence goes on along the minus strand of NC_136059.1, from coordinate 2,077,249,655 downwards.
ATTTTCAATGGTGGATCTTAAATCTGCTTATCCTCAGATTAAATTAGATGCTGACTCTAAGGACTACACTGCCTTTGTTACTCCTTTCAGAACCTTCAGATTCATTAGGTTACCGTTTAAGTTGGTATTGGCAGCTGCAGTGTTTCAAAGAGCTCTAAAGAAAGTTTTGCGGGGTCAACTTAGTGTTAAAATCTATCAAGATGATGTCTTAATTTTTGGTAAAGATGAAAAAGAACATGATTTAAGATTAAGATAAGTGTTAGAGAGGTTCAGCCAACATAATCTCAGTGTCAGGTTAGACAAGTGTAAATTCAGGAAATCCTCCATTGATTATCTTGGGCTCACTATTACTGGGAAGGGTGTGGAACCTAAGCATGATTTAATTGAAGCTATACAAAACTTGGCCCCACCAACAAATAAAGAAGAATTAATAAAATGTATTGGCATGGCTGAGTACTACAGTAAATTTGTCTACGGGTTTGCTGAAAAATGTGTTAACATGAGGACACTGCTGTGTAAAGGAGTTGACGTTATCTGGTCAGAACAATGTGAAGCTGAATTTACTAATTTAAAAGGTTCACTTAAGAATACTGCCAAGTTGAGGAGTTGTGATCCCTCGTTGAACTCAGTCTTAATCACTGATGCCAGTATGAAGGGCCTAGGGGTTGTCTTACAGTAAGAAAAGGGTGACACTGTGAATGTGATTCTCTTTCTCTCTAGGAGTTTAAAGGGGGCAGAGTTATGTTATTCTGTAATTGAGAGGGAAGCTCTGGCGATACACTGGGCTTCTAAAAAAAACTCAAAAATCTCCTGTGGGGCACCAGATTCAGTGTGTGTACGGACCACAAGCCACTGTGTGAAGTCTTTAATAAAAAAGGTGTTGATGATATATCGAGCAGAATTTCCAAGTGGGTTGTGGCCCTTCAAGGTTATGATTTCGATGTAGAGTATTTACCTGGGGCATGCAACTGCATTGCTGATACCATTTCAAGCCTTGTACACTCTAATCAGGACAATATGGACTATGAAGACCAAGAGCTGAGTGAATGGGTATGCAATATTGATAATGATGGGATAAAAGAAAGCAAGTGGCGAGAGGAGTGTAAGTCTGATGAGGAGCTGCAAGGACTTTATGCCTTAATCAAAAAAGGGTGGAATAAAAAAATCAAAGGTAACTTAGAACATTTTTGGAATGTTGGTCATGAGCTGTCAGCAGCTGAGGGTTTGATCTTTAGAGGGTAAAGGTTGATTCCTCCCCTGGTGTTTCGCAGTGAGTTAATTGAGTTGGCTCATCAAGGGCACCAGGGGATGTCTAAAACTAAAGAGAGACTGAGACTCAATTACTGGGTGCCAGGAATGGATCTCCAAGTTGAACGATTAGTTAGAGAGTGCATACCATGTACCTTAAGTGAAAAATGTCTCAAACCCAGGGTTCAACCCATGGTCATCAGAGAGCACCCTAAAGGTCAGTGGGAAAAACTAGCTCTGGACATTTTGGGTCCCGTTTATGGTAATGATTGTGAGACCTATGTATTTGTTCCCATAGATATGTACTCCAGGTGGCCTGAAATCAAATTTACTAAAAGCATTGACTGCAAAGATGTTATTTCTTTTCTGAAAGAGATTTTTACACGTGAAGGTCTCCCTGGTTTTTTGTTAACAGATAATGGGGTACAGTTTGTGTCTTATGAAATGGAGGAGTTTTTGCATCGCTGTTCCATCAGTGACAAACGCTGTTCACTTTATCATCCGGAAAGAAATGGTATGGTGGAACGCTTTATTCGTGTCCTAAAAGAAACCATTGCCATGTCCCAAAAAAATGGGTTGGACTGGAAAGAAGAGGTTCACAAAAAGGTCGACATATATAGGATCACCACCCATGCAACTACTGGTTTTACACCCTTTGATTTACTGAAGAGGAGATATCCTAATACTTTTATAGCACCTTTTTGGGTTAATGATGTTGAATCTAAGAGGGAGAATTTGTCTTCACAGGATCAGTGGAGGACCAAAGAGGCTAAAAAAAATGATTTCACGAAAAGAAAGTTATGATGCTAGGAAAGCTGTTAAAACCACTATCGTCAATGTTGGTGATCTGGTTATGATCAGGGCTCCGATGGGGCGCAAAGCTTCAGGTTTATTTCAAAGACCACACAAAGTTGTCAAACTGTTAACCAATTCAATTAGGATTGAAGATTGTATTGTATTGTATTGTAATTGCATTTATATAGCGCTTACTACCCCTGATGAGGCGTCAAAGCGCTTTTTCGGCGGGTAGCACGCTACTCCGGGACCCATAGAGAATTAGTGTTGAATTAGTATGGTGAAACATGCAAGTACATTTTAAGTGGTGGATAGGTTAGTCAGTTATTTGGATTTGGAATGATAGCAGAAGGATAGAGGAGGACAAAGGCTTGTATTTATTTATCGCTTGTTGACGTACGCTATTCAGGAAGCCTATAAAGGATTAGTGGTGAATTAATATGGTGAAATATGAGCTAATTTCAGTGGTGGATATTAGTCTGTTACTTGGAGTGAGAAGGATAGTGGAGGGATAAAAGGGGAAGAAAGATTTGCATTCATGTAGCACTTCTTACCCCTGATGGGTGTTGAAGCGCTTTTCTGGTGAGTAGCACGCCACTTCGGAACCCATAAAGGATTAGTTTTGAAAATTAGTATAGTATATAAAGTAATTTGAGTATTAGATATGTTATTCAGTTATTTGGGCAGTATATTAGTATAGTTGAATATGGAATATGGAAATTGAGAAGTGAACATGTTAGTCTGTTAATTTTGATTGAAAAGGATAGTGGAGGGATAAAAGAGAGAAGGATTTTTATTTTGTTTATTTTTTTTAGGTCTTAGCAGTAGGAAGAGGCTTTTGGATGGGAAAAATGGAGTTTTGGAGGGAAGGAGTCAGAGGGGAGAGTTTAGAAAGGTTTGATTTTAGGGGATCAGTGCAGTAAAAAGATGTGTTAGATGATGCAAGGAGGGGTAGAGCAGGAGAGAGTCCAGAAAGGGATATTTTGGCGATCATAGTAGTGGTATGGGGTTTGGGATAAATGAGAGAGTGGATGTAGAGGATATATTGATAAATGTATAGGATGAGAGATAGGGTAGTGCATTGGAAGGAGTACTTGATAGAAGTTTGAGATGAGTCAGAAGGTTGGGCTAGAAGATATATTGAGCGATGTATAGGCTGAGAAATAGGCTAGTGCATTGGAAATGCTAAATTAGAAGAAAGTGATAAACATATAGATCCATAAGTACATTGAACGTATATAGATACATAAAGGAAGTAAGTATATTTAGAATAAATATATTGATAGAGGCACAGGGTGAGAAATAGGGTAGTGCATTGCATATGCTTTTTCAGGAGAAAAGTAACAGACACACAGATCCAAGTACATGGAAGGTACATAGATGCACAATGGAAATATGTACATGTAGACACAAGATGATTTTTATTTATTGATGAATTATTATTATTATTATTATTATTATTATTAGGGTGGTGGTTATAAAAAAACAGTTCCTTGTTGAATAATGGGTCTGTGGTTAATCCAACTAATGCTGCCTCTTGTCCTCCCACACTTCCTACTACACCTCTAAGGGAGACAAGTGTGAGAGCTAGAATAAAACCTTCAAGGTTCAAAGATTTTGTAATGAAGGGTTAATAGCATATTTACTTGTTTTCTTGTATTTTGTTTTGTATTATATAGAGGGAAGATGTGTATTATTGTGCTTATTTCTTTGACTTATGTTGTCCTATTACAGTTTCCTGTTTCTGCCGTGCATTACTCTGTTACCTTTTGAGTAGCACCATGGTAGTGGAATCCTGTGGGCTTGGGAAGACTCAGTTGCACCTGACTCTAGCTGCTTGATGGATGGGATCTTTTATTCTCTGGAATAAACTTACTTCAGATCTTCCTTGCCTACTTCAGTGATTTATTTACTTGATTTGACACTTTGGTGCTGTGAGACAGGGCCTTAATGATCATGATTAACTATTCATACTAATGAATAGATGAGCTAAGAGCAAGTACCTCCTGACAGCCCTGCTAGAGCTATGTTAACAGATGTTTAAGGCCAAACTTGGATGACTGACAAATTAGATGAGGGGTAGCAATACTTCTGTTTGAGGTAGCAGTTCTGTGGGGATATATTTAGAAAATACACCCGGGTAAATATGGGGACTAGAGGCTGATGTTCACCTGGTAGTAAGACACAAATATTTGAGAAGAATGAATTTAGAGTGGTGCACACAAGATAAGAGTATTTACCCTACATCCTCCAGGCTGTGGGGTATATTGTCTCTGCTTTAACAAAGTTTTGAAAACTATTTTCAAACAATGGGCGGGAAAAGACTTTGTAATAAATGCACTGAGGAAATCCAGGCTTATAAATACTCTTGGATACATGCTGCTAGGTCAATTGAATACTTGTGATCTTAAATGGTTTCAATTTTGATAACCAAACATCACTGGCCACGCTGTTCATAAATTTCAAGGATATGTTCTATATGCAATATATGTTTAGATGTGTTAATATGTTAACTATTCGTCTTGCTGTATATACACACACATGCCCAAATTACGCTGTCTACAGTACTGAGAGTCCAAGCTCCCACGGTATGAGAACTTTTCCATGATGGCGGAAAATATCTGCCCAGGTAGCTAGGCATCTACTAAATCCTGTCTGTGCACTTCTTTGACCTGTTACGTAATGACGTAGACAGTGTTCTAGTCTAATGAAAATGGCACTGCATCCACTGAGTAGCACACACCACGGACACAGTGGCAACCATATGCACTGACAACAACGTTTTTGGTGAGAGAGTTGTTATGTTTGCTTTGCCATAGCCCTGCAGACTAGTGTGCCACTTTTTAACTTAAGCGGGAACTCCTACTCAATTGTATGTCAGGACCATAGGCTCTGATTATGCGTCTCTCTCTTTACTGTATAAATTAACAGCAGCCAAAAACAATATAAAGAAAACACTACACATCCCATGAACCTCTAGTCCATTAGTAGTCACATGCTCCAATCACCGACAACCCAGTCCTTTAAGTACAGGCACCTCCATTTTGTAATCCTCTTTCTTTGCAGCTTCACAGCCAGTTAAGTGCCCTTAATATCTGTTTCCATTATATTGCTGATGTATATGCTGTTCTTTGTGGTTCAGCTACTTAGCAAACACTGTTTGTTTTGTTGTATGCTGGGCCCACGCCGCCCTCGTTGCTAGGGACGCACACCTCATTCCTGATATTGCGCATTATGGTCGCGCTTTGTTATTACTTGAATTGACTGACTTTTTCTCCTCAGGGGGAGCGCTTCTGTCTCCTGACCTGATGTTTCCTGTCGCAGGCTCTTATTTAGTGTAGCAGGTCGCGGCCGTCGCTGTTGGCCAAAGTCCCATTTCCAGCACTCCCAGACTGTGGGATGAAAGGGTATGTGTGAGGCCGCTGCGCTTCATTCGAACACGGTGGCAAGGATTTTTCAACAGTGTCTAGCGGCGCATCTTCCTGCTAGTGGGCCAAGACTGTTTTCGGCCTTCCTTTGTGCTGGTACCTGCTCCCTTCACGCCCTGGTGCATCTGAGTATGCCCAGGGTCATAAAATGTGCATAGGCCTTGCATAGAGTGCTCTGCAGGCGTCTCCCTCCACACCCTATTATTATTGCTATTTCACCTGCTGGGGTTTATGCACTCCCCCTTACTGTATTCCCAGATACCCTGATTTATGGTGCTTACGCTGTCTTTTGTAACAAAGGACATCTCAACTGGTATATCATACAAGGGGACTGTTCATTTACGTATATCAATCACATAGCATAGGAAAAGGACGAGGGAGACCAAGTAAGGGTGGAAGGGTTGTTATTTGCATATAGAAGCACTAAAATACAACTAGATTGCAGTAACCATAACAACCAAATGTGCACTGGAAGTGTTTGCAGTGAGTGAATGGCACAGTGACACATGTGATTAAGAAACAATGTAAAGCGGCGAAGAAACAATAGATAGTGGGGGTCAAACGAAAGTATCCACAATTACAAGAACAATTTCATTGTTTGTAAATGACCCTTTGGTTGCCATGAATGGCATTGTGGAGTTGAAGACGTTTCGACCCAGGGCAGTGGTTACATGATTCTTGGAAAAGTGCTTTGGAGGCACTGAGATGAGAGAGAACCCAGGGGGTGTAATTCGCTCGTCTGGAACAGCTGTAAAGTGTCACTTGAGGGGAGGCAGCGCTGGGTGGCTGAGAAGTGGTCTGTAATTAAAGTCCAACATCAACGGATGGCAGCGTGTGGGTAGCTGGGCTGCGTTCTTAGAAGGATCGATTCTCCCGGCTGCAGGGGAACAGAGCGATGAATCCGGGAGTCTACCACGACCAGCTGTGTCGTGATCCAGGGTACCGGGGTTATTCCGGGGGAGGACGAATAAAGCATCTCTTACTCTGCATTATGGATCAATAAGAGCCTTTTGATGACGTGTAGGGCTGTCTCCAACTTTAAAGACTCTGCAAAGAAGATGACGCCTGGCCTGCGGCCAGCGACTTCAGAATCCTGAGGAAGCCTGCCTGATCTTCAACAAGGACCAGATCTTCCAAGGACAGCAGTCCTGTCCAGAAGAAACCAACTCCAAGGACTCAGGATCCAGCTGGAACCGTTACTCCTGCCCACTCAGCAACAAACGCCCACTGTTTGAATCTGAGTGGCTCACCTGTCCATTGAAATCTCCCCAGTGATCCTGACCTCAAATCCAGTGTTGGCTGACCTCCACAATGACGCCTGCTGCCTGAACCCATAGGCTCTCCCTGACCATGACCAGCTCAAGTAAGAAGACTACAGTGTCTAAAGGCACCACTGCACCTGAAACCCCTGTGCCTGGGTGAGCTGAATCGATGGTGCCCCTATGAACCCCTACATCTCTACTTACCTCGGCTGTCATTGTTCTCCCTCCTGCAACCTCCGGTGCGACGCCCGCGGCCTGTTTCTCGAAAGCAGAACCCTGTTGAAAAGCATTTGGTACCTGATGCAGAATTTGCACCCTGCAGCCAGCCGCCCCTGTGCAGCTGTTGGTGTATGTTTGGTACTACTTTGGGACCCCCGGTGCTTGTCCTAACTCCCAAAGCTTGGCCCCTGCAACCGATTTACTTACCTGCAAGCAGAGTGGCTTTGCGCACCCCCAGTCTCCATTGAAACGCATTGGGCCAAACTCCGATTTTGACTTCTGAACCCAGCCTCACCTGTGCAGCTGATAGTGTATTTTTGGTACTCACCTGACCATTGCCCCTTGCTGACCTTTGGTCCCGAAGATTGGAACTGTAAGTGTGATACTTACCCATATAACAGCATAATTGTTTTCCTCCACAGGATAACATTGAACTGCTTAAAAATTATTTTTATTTAAAAACATACTTACCTTATTGTGAAGATCTTGCTCTTAAAGTACAAACAAAGCTTAATTTGCTCAAATTGGTGTTGATCTTTTTGAGTCATGTGTCTATTACTGGCCAATGTTGTGCAATAAAATGCCTTTACTCAGCTGTGTTAGGCCTAAGACTGCTCGTCCACACTACCACTAATAGAGCACTTTGGATTTTACATTGAGCCCTGTACACTTTTGGGGAATCCCTGAACTCTGTGCACGGCATAACTGCATAGTAGCATACCATAAACAGAGCCAGCTTCCCACATTGGTGGAGCAGAACTGAACTTTAACATTTGCTGCACCATTTGATTAATAATTGATACCACAAGAGGCAATCCAAAATTGTCTGTAGTTGAACATTTTTATCAATTTTTAACTTTTTTCCCATATTTATTAAAAATAGTGTTAGGGACTTGGCTATTGATTACAAATTGTGTAAATAAATACCTACTGTAAATGTGAAGTAGTTAGGCTTTTGAAACCCTTGTTGTTGTTGTTGCTAATCCCTAAAAAACCCGAACTATATTAAAACCATTTCCGAATAGCCTGGGTCCAGCCAGGAGCTCAGCCTGGCCCCCTATGAACTTGTGAAGGTTACCCAACTTAAGAATTTCTGCAAAGCATGGAACATTGCCATGGGCCCCAAACCCACAAAAAAACATCTTCAGCAGTTGCTCGCAGAAAATGACGAGGCCATGGGAAATAAAAAATCCCCCAGTGTGAAAGATCAGGGTAAGGCCCAAGAAGTAGAGGACTCTGAGCCCATCACTACCCCTTCAGATAGTAACATGACTGGGAGTGGCCCCAGTATTATCACAGACGAGGTAGAAACTGAAGATACAGATCTTCAGGAACTGGCCAGGAGAATATCCTTAGAGGCTTAACTCCTGGCCATAGAAAAAGAAAGAGCTGAGTTGGGCCTAGGACCCGTCTCTGGTGGCAGCAAAATAATAACTAGGGAGGTATACTTTGTTGACTCCAAAATCCCCCAAGGGATTGTCCTTAAATTCTTCGAGGGTGATGATATCACTAAGTGGTTCATTGCATTTGAGAGAGCCTGCCTTGGTAGACAGGTCCACTGGAAGCTGTGGAGTGCTATTCTGCAGGAAATGTTCTCTGGGAAGTGCAGGGATAGGCTCCTGACACTCTATGAGAAAGATGCTACATCCTATTACCTTATGAAGGGTTTTCTGATTGAGGGCTTTGGATTCAGCACTGAGGAGTATGGGATCAGATTCAAGGAGGCTAAGAAAACCCAAAGCCAAACCTGAGTGGATGTTGTAGATGTCTCAGTGAAAACACTAGGAGGTTGGTTAGATGGTATCAATGTACATGATTTTGAAGGGTTGTATAGTTTGATAATGAAGGAGCACCTTTTGAGTAATTGTCACAAGTGAAACTGCATCAATTCCAGGTAGACCTAGGTCCGCTTTTTCTCCAAGAATTTGGAAAGAAGGCAGACCACTGGGTCAAGCCAAGGGAGACAAAGACTACCACTGGTGGGAAGACCAAACGAAAGAGGGCAAACATCCCCTATCCACAAAGGAAACCGGGTAACCCTACAAGTAACAAAGAGTCTTCTACAGGCCCGCCTCCAAAACCTGCTCCGGAGGGTTGGCTCATAGTCTCTTCACAGTGTCACAGTGTAAGGGTGAGTACCAGGGAAATAACTGGGATCCAATGAAGGCTTGGCGTCACAACTGTCAGGCACTAGGACACCAAACTAGAGACCCTAGCTGTAAAAATAAGAAAAATGCCTCTAGCCAACATACAGTACCTGCAGTTGCTAATATCTAGATTGTATCCCAGGTGTGGCCTGCCCATGTCAGTGACCCCACTAAGGCAACATTAGTCTTTGAGGGAGGGGTAGACTTAGTCTGTGCTGCCTGGCCCACTAAATGAAAACATACAGAGAGTTTCCCAAGATTAATGGATCTAGAATAGAGGAGTTAAGAGATACTGGGGCTAGTTTCACCATGGTGACAGATCAGTACCTGACTGGAAAGTCCTATCCAGCCACCAATGCTAACAGTATCACCAAAGTCCACCATATGGCTATGGTCACTTTGGACTGGGGGAGTAGATGGACAAAATTAAGTGGTTCTGTCCCCATCTGCCACTGTAGATTGTCTGCTTGGGAATGATTTGGAGACTTCCCCTTGGGCTGAAGTCAAACTGAGGACCCATGTCAGCATGGGAGGTCTCTAAGGGTGGGGTTGTGTCACAACCCGAGCACAGAGCAGAGCTCTGAGTAAAAAAGACGAGCTGGATCCTGGAAGAATGGACCAGCCCTCCAAGAGAAAGGGCAAGAAGACTAGGGGAGCAGCTTCTAAACAGATCCCAAGTCAGAACCCCTTTTCTCAAGAAGAGGACTTATTATCTTCAGAGAGAGCTGAGTCTGAAGAGGTTGGGTCTTACAAGGCAGATCTCTTACGCCCAGGGGGACCCCTAGGATGGATCTGTGCCGGGTTCAAGAACCCTGTCCCACCCTTGAGAGCCTGAGGCAGCAAGCTGCTGCACAGGAAAAGAGTGATATCAGTGGCAGTCAAAGTGTCTATTGGGAGGAGGGACTCCTATACACTGAGGCCAGCGACCCCAAACCTGGTGTAACCAGGAGAGTGGTAGTACCTCAGAGGTTTAGAGAGTTTATCCTTACATTAGCCCATGATATCCCCTTAGCTGGGAACCTTGGTCAGAATAAAACATGGAGCAGATGGGTCAATCAGTACTACTGGCCAGGGATGTCTCAGAAGGTGAAGGGCTTTTCTCAGTCCTGTGTCACCTACCAAGCCAGTGGCGAGGCAGGAAGCCACCGGAATGCCCCCTTAATTACACTTACAGTGGTTAGGGTACCCTTTGATAGGGTAGGTGTTGACATTGTTGGCCCCCCCGGACCCTCCAGCAGCCTCAGGGAACAAATATATTCTAGTGGTAGTGGATAATGCCACCAGGTGCCCTGCAGCTATACCCCTAAGGCCCTCTACTGCTCCAGTAGTGGCAAAGGTCCTCCTTAGTGTCTTAATCAGGGTTGGTTTTCTGAAGGAGGTAGTATCAGACAGAGGTACAAATGTCATGTCTGCATACTTTTTTTTCTTTTTTTAAATGTTTTATTGGGTTGTATTAGTTAAATTCACAACAAACAGTAAAATCCCCCCCTCCCCATATCATCTCACACAGTGCAGAGCGTCAATGCAATTTGTCTCATGTCCACATTCTAGAGAATACACAGCCGTATTGCCAACAACCCGACAAAGGGGGCAGGCGGCGCTCAGAACAGTCATCACCATCATGACAGTTTAGTGAAACTTCCCTCCCAGGTAACCTACACACGGGCTCTTAGAGGAGCACCTTATATCATACTGTATCCTCGGGTAGCGTTTCCTCCCCCAAAGTACAAGCCTCAGCCTCTTCCCCACCTCCCCTACCATTTATATGAGCCTGGAACAACCCCCAAAAGATTTTTGGATGGCTCCTTGGAGGTAGCAATTCATTATAGTTTTCAGATTGTGTGCAGCAGTACAGCATGTCCCGCGTCCAACGTTTAACCGTTGGTGTCGGTCCTCTCAACCAACACAGGGCTACTTCTCATTTTGCCATTAGCATACCCATGCCTACCAGTCTGCGGGATGCTTTGGGCAACTTTCTGGTGTATCCTAAAAGCGCAAGCGCTGGATCTGGATCCAACGCATCCTCAGCAATTCTGCTCAACTCCTTGAAAATGTCCCTCCTATAAGCCTGCACTCTCGGGCAAGACCATGTCAGGTGCAGAAAGTCTGCCACTAGCGCATGGCACCTCTAGCACTCTGCCTCTTCACGGAGGCCATATCTGCGTAAGCGTTCAGGGGTGTAATAGACTCTATTAATTAATTTAAAGTGGACCAACCTATGCTTGCCATTGAGTGAAATAGGCCTGGTATCTCACAGCAATAAAGCCACATATCATCATCAATCGCTATCTGCAAGTCTCTTTGCCATGCCAGTCTCGCAGCTGTGTATTGGTTCTCCCTGTGGGACATTGCTATTTTATAGAGATTTGTTACCAACTTACGAGGAGTTTCTGTTTTAATCACATAGGTAAGCTCAGGGACCTGCGAGGTCGGCTTCAAAAGGGCCCTGCGTACTCTGTAAAACTGGAAATGTTGTAGTAGTGTATCCGCTCCCCCAGACTAAAGGACCTGATTCCAGGACTTAACCCTGCCTTCCCGGAACAGATCTCCCTTATTCAGAATGTTAAGCCTGTGCAGGACGTCAATCACTCCCTTATCTCTGCAGGGGGGCAGCCGTCGGACCCATTTTACCGGCATAATTGGCGAGTACAACAATGCCCCCCCCCCCGGTGTTGCAGGAGGCTGTGCCAAGCGTGGTTGGTGGATGTGATAGAGTCTATTGTTCCCGTTCTGCGGTCTACAGCTTTAAATACCGTTGCAGTTAAGGGGAGTGGGTCTGCAAACAGTTTTTCCATGCGCACATGCGGGATATGCGGGCTCCATGTACCCACACAAGTGTGCATATGTGCCCCTATGTCTGCATACTTAAGACATATGTGGGAGGAGTATGGAGTGATTTACAGATTCACTACACCATACCACCCACAAACCAATGGCCTGGTGGAGAGATTCCACAGACAATGAAAGACATGATTGGTGGACTCCTTGAAAAACTCAGAAGGGGATGGGATGTATTACTTCCATGCCTACTTTTCGCCTACAGGGAAGTGCCACAGAAGGGAGTGAGGTTCTCACCCTTTGAACTTCTGTTTGGGCACCATGTTACAGGTCCTCTGACTCTTGTAAAGGAAGGTTGGGAGAAGCCTTTCAAAGAACCAAAACAAGACATAGTGGATTCTGTGCTCGGTCTTCTTTCCAGGATGGCTGAGTACATGGAAAAAGCAACCCAAAACCTTCAGGCCAGCCAAGAGCTTCCAAAGCAGTGGTATTACCCGAAGGCTACCATAGCTGAGTTGAAACCAGTGCAGAAGGTATGGGTATTGGAGAATGTGGCCCCTAGGGCCCTCCAAGATAAGAGGAGTGGGTCCTACCCTGTCCTTGAAAGAAAAGGGGAGGTCACCGACCTAGTGGACATTGGTATTTGCAAACACCCGAAAAGGGTGACACATGTCAACCGCTTAAAGCCCTTGTTATGACAGACCTGAGGTGACCACGCTGATGGTTACAGATGAGGGACAGAAGGATGAGATTGCATTGATCTGCTTTCCAGCAGATGGGTCTGTGGATGGCGTGGCCTTGTTAGGCAACCTCACTGACCAACAGCAAGCTGACTGTAGGCAAATCCTAAGTCAGTATGCTGAGCTCTTCTCTCTAACCCCTGATCATGTCAGAGAGAGAACAGCCAAGCAGAAGTAAGCAAGATGCTGGAATTGGGTGCCATTGAACCCTCAGAGAGCCCATGGGCCAGCCCAATTGTCTTAATCCCCAAAACTCACTCCAAGGGTGAAAAGAAAGAAATTAGGTCCTCAATGCTGCGACACAGAATGATGCTCATCCACTTCCTATGGCAGATGAGTTAATTGACACGTTAGGGTCAGCCAAATATCTGAGTACTTTTGATCTCATATCAGGGTACTGGCAGATAGGTCTGACCCATGGAGCAAAATAAAAATCTGCATTCTCCACTATAAATAAGCACTTCCAATTGCCAACCTGAGGGGTGGAGTTGGCAAAGGTGGGCACATCTCCTAGTCTTTCTGAGTTTTCCTGCCCAAAATGTGGGTGTAAACCGGGGGCTGTCATCTGCTGCTGTGGGTCGAATTACAAAGGTGGCGGGCCTTTGAATCTTCCCTTTCGAGCACCAGCCCATCCTGGGGGAGGAGGTGTGACACCTCTGCCCAGGATGTACATTGTTTCTGGTCCCAGAGAGCAGAGGCTCGCCACCCAGGGGTCCGGAAACAAGTCTGTGTATGGCAGGCTGCCTAAAGCCAGGCAGTGTACACACCAGAGTTGATGGGTTTTCAGGGGGCACCTCTGAGTACATGTCTTATTAAATCTCACACTGGCATCAGTGTGGATTTATTACAAGAAGCTGTTTGTATCAAACACTCCTGGTTTCAGTGAAGCCATCACAGTGCTGGGGAACTTGAGTTGTCCAGTGTCCAGCCCATGTACTCCTTATGGCTTCCCTGGCACTTACAATATTTAAGAATTGGCTTAAGTATTTTAGGGGCATGTCTATATATGCAGATATACCCTCACCTGTGGTATAGTGCACCCTGCCATAGGGTTGCAGGGCCTGCTAGAGGGGTGACTTACCTATACCTATAGGCAGTGCTGGCTGGCATCGCACCCAGGCAGGGTGCCATGTGGACGTTGTCATTTTTCACCTCATAAGGGCATGCAAGATGCAAGGGCAGTACCACGGTTCTAGTGGGGGGAAGGTCCCAGGGAACCTTCCTTAGCTTCCAGTCACTAGGTACCCGGGTACCCCTTACTAGGAACTTATGAGGGAAGAAGTACCAATTGTGGATATATTTAAGGGAAGAAGCACTTGCACAAGGGGCTTGGTTGGCAGGGACTCTGTGCACTACAATCGAAACTACATCAAATACCAGCCAAAACGTGGGGGCTAACCATGTCAAGAGAGGCACTGTGTCACAGGATGACTTGCAATATTATCAGGAGGACATGCAGGTCTCCTTGGAGGAGAATCTGGTTGACGACCTGGAGTATATCATCCAGATATCTGCGAACAAAGCCCTGGCCAGGGCTCTGGGCCCCCTCACTCATCAACTTAAGGGTTTTGCCTGTCCTCAAAGTTGGCTCCCCCTCTTGTTCTTTCAGAGGGTTCACCGGCCCCTCTTGATAAACCTGGTAAGGGAAAATCTAAGGCTAAAACCTGGGCCCAATAGGAGGCCTTCCAGAAACTGTCAGGTTGTCATGAATTACCATGGTTACAGTGCTTCTCAACACCTTAATTTGGATAAATCACTCAAACCTTAAGGCCTGTGACAGTGAGCATGAGGATGAACCTGGACCCAGGGCTTCGGAAGCCACGCTGATTCCCGGACAAAAGCCCCTAAGGTGTTGACCTTTAATCCGGGTGATATTTTTCACCCATCCAGCTGGACTCCTCCCTTGGAGGTTGCCGAATATATTCAAGATCCTATCAGGGAGGGCGTCGACAGAGATGTCTTCGCTAGATTACACGCAGAGTGCCCTTGGGCTCATCTTGCTGGTAAGGTCACTGGGACTCCAGAGGTGGACCCCACATTATCCATGTTTATAAAAAAGTAGGCCAAGGACCCTAAGAAGGGCCTCAACAGTGCCTGCTGTAACTGCCAGGATAAACTGCCGAACATTTCTGGACTCCTTACGAAAATCCTAGCGCTGTCCTTTCAAGCCAAGGAATCCAAAGTACCAATAGATCCGGATATGCTGGTTGGGTGGGCGCAGCACGTGGTCTGCCAACTGGGGAACACCAACATGGCTATATCCACAGAGTGACGGTGCTTCATTCACATGCGCATAGATCCAAAGTTAAATTAGTTAGCCTCCTCTGAGGCAGGGTGAGTTGCTCAGGGTCTCCTCTTCAGTGGACCCTTTGTTAAGGATTTGGCAAAGTTTACCTCAATGTTCAATCCTTGAATAAGACTGAGCTTTCTTTGAAAAAAGTCTTCTGCAATACCCTTTTTGGAAGGGCCGGATGATTTCGAGGCTGATTGTCAGGCCGAGGTTACTATCAAGGTACCCAAGAGACTTCTATCGCGGCCGCCGTAATTGGCAGGACCAGTCCTCAGAAAATACCTTCTATCACATCTGTTCGCGTGTGGGGGGTGGGGCGACAGCGTTTACACAAAGGTAACAACAGAGGACAGGAAGGTGCCTCCCAAGAACACAGCTACACAGGTAAGAGTTATTCCTCTTTCCGAGGTAATTTTGGGGGGCAGGAGAAGATTGTTCTTACACAATTGGCAACTTCTGACTCAAGATTCTTGGGATCTCAAATCCATTCAGTGTTATAAACTGGAGTTTTACAGCACCTCCTCCCAGCCATACCCTCATCAGGAGATATATTTTTCCCTACAAGAGCAAGAGGTCATCTTGGCAGAAAATCAAGAGCTCCTGCAATAAAGCACTATTTGCCCTTCTTCCTCCCATCCAAGGGGTTTCCGCAGCACCATTTTCCTGGTCGACAAGAGAGGGGGTGGTTCCCACTTAGTCTTAAACCTAAAGGATTTGAATGCCTGGATAGTGTACGGGCATTTCACAATGGAGGGAATTCAACTTCTCCGAGACATTCTACAAGAGGGCGACTGGATGGTCTGTCTGGACCTGAAGAACAAGTACTTGACAATTCCCATTTTGTCCCCTCATCGATTATTACTCCAGCTAACTTGGCTGGGTCATTGCTTCGAATTCATGGCCCTTCCCTTTGGCCTCTTCTCTGTGCTTTACCAAGCTAATGGTGCCCATGGTGGAGGCTCTTCGAGCCAAAGAGGTGAGATTGATTATCTACCTTGACGATCTGATCCTCTTGGATCCTCAGACAGTCTCTCTCCATCTGTCCTGGGAACTACAACCCCTCCAGGACCTGGGGTTTGCCATAACTCAACTGAAGTCTTGCTTGATTCCCTCACAAATAATACAATTTTGGGATTCCAGATAGATTCTGTATTTTGTAACAATGGACCCATCCTGTCCAGAATATTAACAATATCAAGGGGGAGTTAAGGTCTGCGCTATGCAGCCCGACAGTCTCATTGAGATCAATAGCACGGATTGTGGGTCTCAAGGCTTCTTCCAGTCAGGCCATATTTCCCAGACCCCTTCATTACAGGGCTCTCCAGAGACTCAAAATACAACATCTGCAGAAGGGCTTGTCTTATTCGGCCCGTTGCGACTCTCAGAGGAGGCCAAGACGGAGATGACATTGTAGCTTGAACACATGGATGTTTGGAATGGCAAAGCAATATTTGGCAGCTCTTCTGACATCATTCTGGAATCGGCTGCCAGCAGATGGAGTTGGGGAGCCAGATGAGGGTCCTTTCCACAGGGAGGGGGTAAGTGGTCGGAGACCAAGCTTCAGCTCCATATCAACTGTCTGGAACTCCTTGCGGGTTCCTTTCTGATAAGGAGCCTCTCCCCCTTGCGGACGGATTGCTACATATTGCTGAGGATGGAAAACATCTCAGCAGTTCGCTAAGTCAACAAGCTGAGCAGTACGAGATCTTGGATGTTGGCGGTGATTGCCAAAGACTTTTGGCACTTCTGCCTTCAGCATAGGCTATCGGTCATAGAGAAGTGTCTTCCCGGGGAGAAAAATTCAGTGGCAGATTGGCATTCCCATTATCTCTGAGATTTCATCGATTGGAGACTTCACCCGAAGACCTTCTTCGGCCTCAAACGCAGATGGAGACCATGTTCAGTAGATCTGTTTGCCTCCCGTCTCAATTGGCATATTACTCAGTTTTTCAGTTGGTGCCCAAATCCAGAGCTGATGGATGATTTCCTACAGGACTGGTCTCTCCATCTAGGTCACGCATTTCCTCCTTCAGTATGAATCCCAGAGTATTGTCTCAGGTACATCAGAAAGCGGAGATCATACGGGTGACTTCACTTTGGAGACCACAGACATGGTTCCCCTTGGCTCTGGAGATGTCTTGAGACCTGCTGCCTCTCTTGATTCTGTTTCGGTGGAACCTGATGCCGGACCCAGTGGGGAATCTCCATCCGCTGATTCTCTCAAAAAAAAAACTCATGTTGGTAGCCTGGAAAGTTTCCAGGGTGATAGGGATTTCTTAGCAAGCTGATTAATCAGGCATGGGCTTCAGGCGCCCACAAACAGTATGCTTCAGCATTGCGTTAATGGGTTCATTGATGTGACGAACAGAATACCAATCCCACTGGGATAGATGTCTGTCTAGTGATTAAATTCCTTTCTTCCTTGGCGCCTTCAGGCCTAGTTTATAGAATCATTAATAATTATAGGTCAGCCATTTCCACAAGTCATCTCCCAGTAGAAGGGAAACTTGTCGGGGACCATCTAGTAGTGTGCAAGCTCATGAGAGCTAAACTCCTGTGTATGCCCACTCAAGCCAGATACTCATCGCTATGCGATGTTAATGTTTTCCTGAATTTCTTAGACAGATGGACAAGTATCTTTCACACAAACAGATGTCCATCCAACTTACTATGTTTCTGTGTTTGATATCTTGCAAGAAAGGGTCTGATATCTGAGCTCTTAATCTCTCTGGAAAGGTTTTCCCCCTGTAAGGGTTTTCCTTTTCCATTTCCAGAAGGACTAAATTGAATACCAGGATGGTATTATTTCCGGCATTTCCCAATAACACTAAATTGTATGTTGTACAGTGCCTTAGAGCTTACGAAGCTTCCACCAGTAAATTTCTGTGGATCCGGGTGGGAAAGTGCTTATTGCCTTGCAAAAACTTTTCAACCCCAAGGCGGCTGCTACTTTGGCAAGATGGATGCGCTGGCTTTTATTTGAGGCTGGTATTGACATTTCCATTTTTCGGTGCTCATTCAGCCCACAGGGCTATGACCACTAAGTCATTTTCATTAGGTTTACGTTTAGAAGATATTCTGAAGCCAGTGGATTGGTCCTCGGAGTCAACCTCTAAGTCTTTCTATTATAAGCCTATTCTGGATATAGCGTCAGTGGTGGTGCCACAGCTTTAAACAAGTATAATCGGAGCATCGATCCTGACATAGAATAAAAATATTCTAGCTTACGTGATAAGAATTTTCAATTCTATTAAGGACATGGAGGAGAGGATTATCCCACACTGATTTCTTGTGAAATATTCTTGTGTATCATTCAGACATGTAAGGTATAGGTACTTTTCTAATATATTTCTTGAGCTTATACATCTGAGATTATATTTAGATTTTCCCGTCCTGTATGTGATATTTCTATGCTTCTATTATCCCATTATATGGATTTTATGGCTTTACTTTTCGGATTTCACAGGAAACTATCATAAAAGCACGTGAAGTGGAATGATTACTACGAGAGGTACGTCGACAAAGCGTTTCCGGGCCTGTGTGAAGACTGCCTAGCTCCTCGTCGAGAGTGAAGAAGACTTCCTTTGAGTAGTTGCGGTTTCAATCTCTCCGGTTGAGAGGGTTAGAGTATTCCTCCTCATGGCTTGGATATAATTTGGCTCCAGGATGTTATTCTTGCCCTTACTGTTTCCGTTTTATTCACAAAGAAAGAGGATTACAAAATGGAGGTGCCTGTCCTTAAAGCACTGGGTTCTCGGTGATTGGAGCATGTGACTACTAACAGGCTAGAGGTTCATGGGATGTGTAGTTTTTTCTTTATATTGTTGTTATTGGCTGCTGTTAATCCATGCAGTAAACAGAGAGAAGCATAATCCTCGCCTCTGTGTCCTTAATAGAATTGAAAATCCTTATTGCATAAGCTAGAAAAAAAATTATCCTCCTAATTTGAAAGATTCCAGCTGATTGCAACTACTGTGGATGCTATTGACAAACCACTGAACCACGGAAAACTTCTGCTTCTTCTGTTTTGTCGGGTAAAGGTAATACATGCTCTATCAATATATTTTCAAAATACTTTCAGGTTTAGTTCCCAAATGTATAATGAAGTGCTCCCTCTTACTCCACTGTGTAGACAAAAGACTGACAATATGCTCCCCTGAAAAACTCATCCAGGAAATTCTTTCCTGATCAGTGTGTTGATCTTTTACTGTGTAGCTGGAGCAATTTCACTGCCATGATGGCAGTATAACAATTATATTGCCTATGACAAATTCTTTACCTACTGACCCGACAGTTGAAATAATAGAAACCAGTGCAATGGGGTCGGCAGAGCGGCTTTTACAACGGGGCAAAAGTTCATTAAGTAGAATTTGTTTCTCTGACCCGGCTTACCAACAGTCTAAAGATATATGAGATAGGGTGTATACAGTACAATAGCTAATGGATATGTAGATATATGTAATAACATGCTTTGCTGTTTCGCCTGAACAACAAACACAAATGCGTGCAATATATTTGAAAGCCTATATGAGGATTTATTAAGTGTAATTGTATATGTATAGGTTTGTTTTATGGTAATTTTCCTGTGTCCACAATAAGTCATTGTGATATGTCCTTAGGAGGCCCCACCGAATGGGCTAAAATGCATTGACCAATATGCAGTGAGGAGATCCCTATTCCATAGTCTTCTGGAACTTTCGGATCAATTTGATCATCTGCATTTGGGACTGAAAAGTGATAGAATGCCCCCTGCCTCTTTTTTTTGGCCAACCTTTTGGTCTCAAGGAACTTCCTCAGGGTGATCTTCGAACTTTCAAGCTGACAAGGAGACACCCCAATTGTGAAATCTGCTACAGGGATGATAATGAATTACATATAATACAAGGTGGAATGAAAGAAAAACACATTATGTGAAATAAATATGCCATTAATGTATATTGGGTTTGTTTGCATCCTAGTATTCATCTTTGAATGTGTGAAGCTGTGATTCCTGTAAATGATCCCTATAGCGAACCTCTTTTTCTTTTGTGATTTTGAAGCCCAGGTCTGTATAGGGTAATTAGCCCCCCTCCCTTTCTTTAACCTTGGCACTTTTGTTCAAAGCAGGCATTAGACCAGAACATTGCCTCTAGAGCAAAGCGTGTAGTGTTTGGGAGGTTAGGGGATGAGCATGGTCCTCAGAACACTCACACAGTAGGCTATTACAAGTTCAAAACTGCCATGATTTTCAATGGGGGAGTGGCGTAGCCAGTGTGTTGTGGACCGTAATGCATGGAAATAAATAGCACCCTGGCAGCTGTTTGAACTATGAAACATAGCAATAATCAGGGTTCCCCAGAGTCACTGCACCAATAAAAGCTATGCTCCTGTAATGGGAGCTGTAATGTTGTGTAAATAAAAAATTACTGAACTCTTTTGTTTCCTGATGGACTCCGTAGACCTGTGATGTAGGTGTTGGATGGTAATGAAAGTAATGCAGGTTTAGAACTTAGAGTTCTCGCTTACATGCTGAAGAATAAAGATGTGTATAACTACTCACTGTGTGTGGCGTAGTCATTGGTGAGTTCACGAGCTGCATAGGATGCTACAACTGGCGAAGAGTAGGGGATAAGTAACCAGTAGATCAACAATGCTCTTCCAGAGAGTTTGCTGAGGTCCAGCAAACTGCTTGTGCATGCCACGTGTGCCACAGTCGAAGTGTAAAATCAAAGCTGGCACCAGTGGAGTCTCAGCTCAATGCCAGCCTGTGCATAGCTTTCAAGGATAAAAAAGCATTGTAGAAAAATTCAATCATCTGTGGCGAGAATCACATATAAAGGCTGCAAACAGAGGTACAGCATTAGTACGTAAATTAATGATATATGTCATACAGAGTGATAACGCTAAAGGCAAATGCAACCAAGTTTTGAAAGATGGCATATTGTGATTATTCAGTGCAAGTTGAGCTAAAATCTGATGTGCTCTGAAGCAGAGATTAAACAGGTGTTTATGAAGTGACATTTAAGCGCACAGTCAATTGAATATCATAAAATGATCTGCTTATCAAGTTATTCGAATGCGAAAAGCTTTGTCTACTTACCAAAACAAATCAAGAGAGTCACCATACCAAGGTCTGCTGTGAGGTAGCCCCAGATGCCAGACTGGGTTTGTGTTTGCGGAGCTGTCCATAAATGAAGCAGCTCAGTTACCGTGTGGGGGCTCAGAACAACTCCACAGATCACCATCAAGATAACGAGTCCCAATGGAGAGCAAGAACAAGGTCAAAGTTCCTAAAACTGTCAAAGATTATCCTGAAGCCAGCACGTTGCAAGGACTTACAGATGGTCTGAATGGTGCAGGTCCAAGTGAACAGGAGGCTCTTAATGTCAGTACACATTACTGACATTAAAGGTCCACAACTAGTTATACTGCTTTTGCTTTTTTAAAACTGCATTCAGCTTTTGATGCTGCCAAAAAACACACAATACTGGCAATAGATGGTCTGCCTGGATAGAGAATTTGGAGGATTTCATAGGTGCAATAGATGAGACAGATTACCAAAATATTAATAAGTATCTGAAGAACATGGCTAATGAAGGAAGCCATTAAAAAGATACCACATGATGATGAAGTGACGTAAAATCAAATCAAAGTAGCCTTGAATGTCAAGTTCAATAATGTGACAAATGTAGATTATGAATGATACATCTTCAGTCAAGAACGTCAGAGTAGGTGAAACTATCAATACATTTTGAAATACTGGATCTCCTCATAAAGCACTGTAAGTTCAGTGAATTTAATGATGACAAAGTTACCCGACTTAGGGGCCTATTAGGATGACGGACGGAAATGGGTGCCGTCCGCCATAGTCGCGGCAAAATCACTCCCGACCGCACCGCGGAGAATCCGCGGTTGCGATTAGGATATTCATGTCAAGAAACTCCGACCGCGGCGGACGGATCACATCAAACACCGTCCGCGGCGGACGGACCACACCAAAGACCGCCGTAAGCGGACGGTAGCAAAGAAACACCCTCCGCCGTGGACGGACATGACTGCGGGAACAGGCCCAACCGCCGCTATACCTGCGGAGGGTCCATCCGCACGATTAGGATAATGCCGCCATTCCAACGGAACTCACCACCGTCCCCGACCGCCGCGGAAACAATGCATCGCCAAACGGACCATGACTGCAGAAGGACCACACAAACACCATCCCTGCCGTCAAACCGATTACAAAATGGCAGACGGAAGTAAATAGAATATACACTAAACTGGACACCCAACCACCTGAAACACCCACCCCCAGCAACTACACGCCCCAATGACACCCCCCAAGCACCGAAAATGCACCAAAATCACCACACCCACAGAACACCTGATTGCCAACAACCATTGGGACACCACCACCACCCAGAGTATAAAATAAATCCCTCCCACTACCACAGTCCTTTGCATCACAGCATAGCTGCAAGCAAGAGCCACAATACTACAAACAGCAGACACACACAAACACACATACAACCTGCACACAAACACATCCACCACACAAACCCCCACCACGCCATCCCTACACACCACACACCTGCACACCCCACCCCACCACACCAACACCTTGCACATCACACACCATGGCACCAAAGAAAAATCCCAAGTTCACAGACAGTGAGTTGAAGGTCATGGTGGATGAAATCATCCGTGTCGTACCACATCTTTTCGGCACCCTAGTCAAGCAGACCACCTTGGCAACCAAAAACAACATGTGGGACAGGATAGTGACCAGAGTGAATGCGTCAGGGACCGTGCCACGCACCAAACACGAGATCCAGAGGTGGTGGCACGACCTCAAGGCAAGGGTGAAAGGCATCAGGGCAAAGAACCACCTGCGGGCACACCACACTGGCGGCGGCACTCCCCCGGAGCCTATACCATTTGCAGAATGGGAGGAGAAGGTGCTGGGCATACTGCACCCTGAGAGCCTGGGAGGAATCGAGGAGGGACTAGAGGCTGGTAAGTACAAACCAATGACCACTATCACACTGCCATGGTCTGCCTTGCACAACTGCCAACACACATATCCCTGCCTCCAATCCATGCATGTGTGCAACATAGTCACCCAAATGTGAAGTCCTGGGCTCAAATGCACCCACCATGACCAAACACAAATGTTGCCTCCTACCTTCCCAGCCTTGCATGTTGTCAAAGCAGCCAGCACCACAACTCCCAACAGGCCCCATGTCTACAGGGAGGGTGGTGGGGGGTGCGGGGTGTGAGAGAGGTGGGTAGGGTGTGTGAGAGAGGTGGGTGGGGTGTGTGAGAGACCAGCACTACAACTCCCAACAGGCCCCCATGTCTACAGGGAGGGCGGTGGGGGGTGTGGGGTGTGAGAGAGGTGGGTGGGGTGTGTCAGAGAGGTGGGTGGGGTGTGTCAGAGAGGTGGGTGGGGTGTGTGAGAGACCAGCACTACAATTCCCAACAGGCCCCCATGTCTACAGGGAGGGTGGTGGGGTGTGGGGTGTGTGAGAGGTGGGTGGGGTGTGTGAGAGACCAGCACTACAACTCCCAACAGGCCCCATGTCTACAGGGAGAGCGGTGGGGGGTGTGGGGGGTGAGAGAGTTGGGTGGGGTGTGTCAGAGAGGTGGGTGGGGGCTGTGAGAGACCAGCACTACAACTCCCAACAGGCCCCCATGTCTACAGGGAGGGTGGTGGTGGGTGGGGGGTGTGAGAGAGGTGGGTGGGGTGTGTCAGAGAGGTGGGTGGGGGCTGTGAGAGACCAGCACTACAATTCCCAACAGGCCCCCATGTCTACAGGGAGAGTGGTGGTGGGTGGGGGGTGAGAGAGGTGGGTGGGGTGTGTGAGAGACCAGCACTACAACTCCCAACAGGCCTCCATGTCTACAGGGAGGGCGGTGGGGGGTGTGGGATGTGAGAGAGGTGGGTGGGGTGTGTGAGAGAGGTGGGTGGGGTGTGTGAGAGACCAGCACTACAACTCCCAACAGGCCCCCATGTCTACAGGGAGGGCGGTGGGGGGGGTGGGGGGGTGAGAGAGGTGGGTGGGGTGTGTCATAGAGGTGGGTGGAGGCTGTGAGAGACCAGCACTACAACTCCCAACAGGCCCCCATGTCTACAGGGAGGGTGGGTGAGAGAGATGGGTGGGGTGTGTGAGAGAGGTGGGTGGGGTGTGTGAGAGACCAGCACTACAACTCCCAACAGCCCCCCATGTCTACAGGGAGGGCGGTGGGGGGTGTGGGGTGTGAGAGAGGTGGGTGGGGTGTGTGAGAGAGGTGGGTGGGGTATTAGAGAGACCAACACATAACTCCCAACAGGCCCCCATGTCTACAGGGAGGGCGGTGGGGGGTGTGGGGTGTGAGAGAGATGGGTGGGGTGTGTGAGAGACCAGCATCCATGTCTCACCCCAGAGCAAGATTGAGTCCGCCCACCATTTGGTGACCAGTGCATCTCCTCCTGCAAACTGACAGGTAGATAGACATCTTCTCAGGGGGAACATCCAATCGCAGGACAGGACCACATATATCCAAGTAGTGCCTTCACAACTCCACGCCACCATATTGCCCTGTACTGTCAACCACAACAACATAATGACAACAACAAACATGTTCTGAATCCATGTGAACTGTAATGTTGCTACCAAAAACATGTCATGTCCACAGCATTAATTGTGAAAATCTTGTCCCTCAGGTGATCGCAACTTGACCGGCGAAAGCAGCAACCGCCAGCACCAGTCGCCCCCTCACAGCCAGGACTCTCTGGGGACGATCCCATTGACAGCTCGGGTGCAGAGGACGATGTTGGCCCAAGCAGACTCCCAGGGCCATCAGGCTCCCAGGACATCCCGGCCTCCACCACCTTGGCCTGTGTCACTACACCAACACCTGCCATTATGAGCTGTGCAGCTACCACCACCACCACCACCACTCCTGCCTGTGCCAACCTGCCTGACCCATCGCCCGATGATGGGCCATCGACATCCCAGGCTAGCAGGGAGAGTGGGCGGGAGAGGACACAGGTGAGGCCACAGCTCACAACCCGGAGTGTAGTAGCTAGGCGAGGTCGGGCAGGAGACCCACCCCATCCTGGGGCCGAGACCCTGGAGGCCATCGCCAGAGTCAATGCCTCCTATGAGCGGTCGCAGGCACAGTCCGATCGGGCCCACCAAGACTCGCAAGAGAGCAGCCAGCTGTTGAGGTCCATTGACACTCGAATTGGCCAAATTGTGGACCTCATGGGCCAGCAAACTGCTCTGTGGAGGGAGTGGTTGTCCCGCGCCACACCACCACCCCCTCACCCAAGTGCTCAGCGGGACAGGTCACCAACACCACCGCCACCATCACCTGAGGCCATGGACCGGGAGGTTGACCCTGACCAACCTGCCCCCACAGCTGGCTCTGTTCCAGTCCCAAGACGGAGGGGCCGTCCGAGGCTGGATGCAGCTGAGAGCAGTGGAAGTGCACCATCTACCTGCTCGAAGAGGGGCCGCCACTGACTTCACCCTTCCTTGAGCCTGCCATTCACCCTGTCAACTATCCTGCCCCACAATGCCAAGCATTGGCACACTTCTGTTGGACTAGGTGGACATCACACAATGTGGTGTCCCCACGGTGTTTTCATCTGCCATGACCTTCAACTCTCTCTTCCTCCAACACCTACTTGTAAATATGCACCAACATCAATCCACAACCTGTAAATAAACACCACGTTAACACTCTATGCTGTGTGACTTCCATGTTTTAATCACATGTTTGTCTAATAAATTGCCATTACCAGGTGCAGGGATCAATGTTCTGGAGAATCATGCCTCTGTGGGAGTGACCTAGGGATAATGAGAGAACAACAAGCACAGGTCAGGAAAGTGATTCACAACCATCACAACACACTGTACTGCAACATCCCACAAACCACACTCATCACCAAGTAAGTGGATCACAGGACACACATCAGGGAGCATTGCATGTACAACATCTCACACACACATCTGCAAACAGAACATACCAGAACAGGCAGCATAGACACACCACACCCACACATCACCAGCAAACATACATCACGCATTGTCTATCTGCACAAGAGGTAGCTACTCACATTCAAGGAAAATAGCGATCAATGAGCTGACGCCTCTGGTCCACACCTTCTTCCTCCCCACTATCCTCATCAGTTGACATGGGTGGGATGGGAGGCGGAGCAACCTGTTGGTCTTCAGGGTCCATGATCAGTACAATGTTATTGCGCAAGGCCAGGTTGTGGAGCATGCAGCAGGCAATCACGATTTGGCATACTTTGCCTGGTGAGTATGGCAGGGTCCCTCCAGTTTTATCCAGGCAGCGAAACCTAGATTTCAGCAGTCCAAAAGTACGTTCAATGACCCGAAGTGTCCTCCCATGGACCTCATTATAACGCAATTCGCCAGGGGTTGTCGGAATCCGTATGGGGCTCAGCAGCCAGGGGCGGTTTGGGTACGCAGAGTCGCCTAGGTGGGGGGATAACAGACACAAATATCATTACCAGGATTGGTGGGAACACCATGCCACACATACAACACAATTGTCCTCATAGCACACTCACCTACAAGCCACGCACGTTCTGGACGCAGATTAGCCATCAGTTGGGGGACAATGATGCTCCGCAGGATGTGGGAGTCATGGGCGGACCCGGGAAATCTGGCACACACATGGGAGATGATGTTGTCAGCCAGGCACACCACTTGCACGTTGATCGAATGGTAGTGCTTCCGATTCCTATATACAGGTTCACATGCCTGGGGTGGTATGTTATGTTATGTTATAGGTGTTTATATAGCGCACGGCTGCCCCAGCCAAGGGGCGTCCCGGCGCTAGCTGCCTTTGTCGAAAGGAGATTGCAGAAGATGTAAACTGTAAGTGAACACAACATAGCTAACCGAAGAGGTGAGTTTTAATAGCTTTTCTGAAGGATAAAAGATCCTTCATCTCACGAATCTGGGCTGGGAGTCCATTCCAAAGCTTGGCCGCTAGGTATCTAAATGAGCGACCGCCCATTCGACTTAATTTAATGCGGGGAATAGTGGCCAGGTTCTTTCCCTCCGACCGTAGAGTGCGTCGAGGAGCGTAGGATGAGAGGAGTGGACATAGCATGGGGGGGAGGCAAGTTTCAAAATTTTAAAAGCACGGCATAAGGTTTTAAACTGGATCCTCTTTTCTACAAGGAGCCAATGTAGACTTCTGAGGGTAGAGGTGACAGATTTGTGCTGGGGAAGACCCGTCAGAGCTCTTGCGGCAGCATTTTGAACTCGCTGTAATCTCTCTTTTTCGGCTACGTTAGTTCCCAACAGCAAGGAGCTAGCGTAGTCTAACCGCGAGAGAATTGCTGATTGTACCACCAATTGGCGGGTATGGTGGTCAAAATATTTTAGAACGGGCCGTAGGTTTCGTAAAATTCCAAAACATGTAGCAGCCACTTTTTTAGTATGGTGGGTAAAGTTCAAGGCAGAATCCACCCATACTCCTAGGTTTTTTACCATATTTTTGGGCACAGGTGGTTGATCCATAGTTTTGGGCCACCAGTCATTTCCCCAGGCCGTTGTATCTTTGCCTAGCAGCAAGACCTCCGTCTTGCCGGCATTAAGTTGGAGATAGTTTGATGACGTATGAGACCAATATGTGTTCCATCAATGGAAGCCACTACGTGTGGTATCTGGGCCAGGGCATAGAAGTCGCCTTTGACTGCTGCCAACTCTGCCGGATGTGGAAAATGGATGTAATCATCCTTGTAGAGCATCATGGCATTCAGAACATCCTGCAGTACCATGCTGAACATGGATTGTGACATCCCCCCGGCATGACCAACTGTGTACTGGAAAGTGCCAGTTGCAAAGAAGTACAGTGCCGCCATCACCTTTGCTGTGGGTGTTATAGCTCCTGGATATGTCCTGCGTGGCTGCAGATGAGGTGACAATTGTGTTACAAGCTCCTGCAATCTACGCCGATCAAGCCGGAATTTGCGGATCACCTCCTCGTTAACCATGTCCTCCAGCACAGTGTATGGTCGATGCACATTTGGAGCCCTCCTGTGTGGGAGTAGATGGTAGCAGATGTCAATTGACCGACAACGCATAGCTGTGCCACACTATCACATCTTGACCAACACAATGCAAATAATACATGTGGCAGACAGTGATTATATGTGTGACGTGACCAAGACATAAGGCAATACAGCTAACTACACACACAATGTTCAACCACTAACAACATCCTGTGTGCAAACATGTCCAATGTAACGTGCACCCATGTTGAAATATCTGGCAACAACACATGACTGAGGGCCCATATGTGGACAAGCGTCCCCCCAGACACACATGTACGTGCACACACAACATGAACATGGAAAACACCCTCCTTGTCTTCATGCACCCATGACCACACCTACAATGATGGGCCTCCTCACATGACATGCATGTGCACACAACAACAGACACGCATACACAGAATGCATGTACATCCACATCATTGTTACTTGCACACACAAACCACACACTCACAACAGCTTATGAATGTGGGTACACACCCTTGATGTACTGTGTAGATGTGTACAAATGGAAACATGTGTCAGCAAAACCAAGACGTCAACACGTCGCCATGCACATCTGACGGAACTTGGGTGCACATCACTAGCCTTTGTTCACCACTGGCAAGGTCAACAGTATGAGCACACATGCAACAAATGGACATGAATGTCACACGTAGACACAGTCCATTGACTTGACATCATTATTCTTGCAGCATTCCGGACATGTCCTGACACACATGTACAACTTTGAACATTACATGTATGCAGAGACATGCAGTGTGTGTACATACGCCATCTGGGGACGCCTTCCATCAACACAGAAGATGATCGTTGACACAGCAATTAAGCATTACATATGCTGTATGGTCAATGGCCATCCCGGTCACACCCTGCAAAACGCATGTGCGCACTACCGCGACGGTGCATCATTTGAAACTAATCACTCACTGGCGTTGCTATGGCGGTGCACGCATTCCGCGGTGGCGGTGCAGGTTAACACATACATTCGAAATGCAATTCGAAATGACCATTGATACCCCCCTTACAGTCACAATGTAGCACCCACCGCTGCCCGTCGGGTGCAGGCCGGTCACCCACCGCCGGTCACCCACCGCCGGTCCTGGCCAGTCACCCACCGCCAGTCCTGGCCGGTCACCCACCGCCGGGGGCTGGCGGTGGGTGACTGGCCAGGACTGGCGGTGGGTGACCGGCCAGGACTGGCGGTGGGTGACCGGCCTGCACCGGCGGTGGGTGACCGGCCAGGACTGGCAGTGGGTGACCGGCCAGGACTGGCGGTGGGTGACCGGCCTGCACCGGCGGTAGATGACCGGTCAGGACTGGCAGTGGGTGACCGGCCTGCACCGGCGGTGGGTGACCGGCCAGGACTGACAGTGGGTGACCGGCCAGGACTGGTAGTGGGTGACCGGCCTGCACCGGCGGTGGTTGACCGGCCAGGACTGGCGGTGGGTGACCGGCCAGGACTGGCGGTGGGTGACTGGCCAGGACTGGCGGTGGGTGACCGGCCAGGACTGGCGGTGGGTGACGCTATGTGACTGTAAGGGGGGTTATCAACTGCCATTTCAAATAGCACAATGAAATGTATGTGTTATCCTGCACCTCCCCCGCAGAATGCGTGCACCGCCATAGCGGCGCCAGTGAGTGATTATTTTCAAAAGACGCACCGTCGCGGTAGCGCGCACATGCGGTTTCCGGTGTGTGAACGTGACGGTTCCGTGCACATGTAGCCAATGGGAACAGGTTACGCGGGGCGCGTAAGCGCATTCAAAAATAGCGGGAACAAATTATCTGAGCAAGGTGGCAAATATCATTGATGATATTTGCCACCTTGCTTAGATAATTTGATTAAAACTGTTATGCTTTTTATATATTGATGATTATTGTTTGTATTGAATTACATCAATCTGTGTTTTTAATGTCCTGTCCATCGACAGTTTAGAATTGTCATAAATTGTATGATTTTTAATGTGTCTATTAAATTGATGATATTATTTATTGTTATTTTTTATGGTTTTTCTAGCTGTTATCTTATGTCACATGTTTTCTTATATGCCACTGCCTAGGAATTTTTTCACATATATTGTTATCCCTGTCCTAGGAGTCTCTTTGACGCTACTATTCAGGGGGTCCTTGTTTTTTACAACTTTTTCCTTTTTAGGTATTCCCCTTCCAACATCAATTGGTGTGTTGGTGTACCTGCGCCGTCGTCGGTGATGGGCCATGACTTGCTGGTGGTGGAGCACGAAGAGAATCGGAAATGCGTGTAGCGCTGGGTCCATGACGGCGATCTGCTTGTGGTGGGTATATCTGCAATGTGTTGTATCTCCGCTGTGGTGATTCCGCCGTGTTCAGGCAGGTTGTTTTTCCGCAGCGATTTTATGTGTGTTTTCCGCCATCGTGATTTGAAGGACGGTCGAAGACGTCATTCAGTATGGCGGTGTGTCTGGATTGGTTCCGTCTGCCGCGGGGTCGGGTGTACTTCCGTGGCGGTGCGTGCTCTTCCGCCGCGTACGGAGATTTGACTGTGTTTCCCATCCTAATATGGCGGACAGAGTGCCCGCGGCAGGCGGATGGAAAAAAGGCCTTTTCCGCCTACTCCTGGACGGCGGTCGTCCTTCCGTCTGCCCTCGTAATCGACCCCTTAGAGTTATAGATGGAATTCTGTCAGAGATGTTTCAATGACGAATGCTAAAGAAAACTCTGAGCTTAGAGCGAGACCTCGCAGCTGCCGGAGC
Source organism: Lissotriton helveticus (assembly GCF_964261635.1). Classification (NCBI taxonomy): domain Eukaryota; kingdom Metazoa; phylum Chordata; class Amphibia; order Caudata; family Salamandridae; genus Lissotriton; species Lissotriton helveticus. Next base: position 2,077,218,956 of record NC_136059.1, on the reverse strand, counting down.
TGAGGAGCGTTCTTACAAGTGCCTGACATGAAGGCCGGAGGTGCCCAGAGTGTGTGACTCATGAACCTAAAAAGTAGTCCAAAGCCTAAAGCAGAGGGATGCAAAGCAATGTCTCCACAGAAAAAGAAAATGTTGTTTAGATGTGGATTGCCATTTCCAGATCACTGACAGAATATCGACAGTCAAAATATCGACTTGCCAAAATATCGAGTTAAAAATATCGAATGCCAGAATATCGACTTCCTATCTACAAACAGGTAAGTACAAAAATATCGACTCCAAAATATCGATAGGAAAAAATATAGACAGTCAAAATATCGAATTTTTTAAATATCTTAAAATTAATTTAAAACTAATATAATAATAAATATAATTAATTTAAACATACTTAAAATACTTAAATAAACTTAAAATTAATGAATAATTAATGTAACTTTAAAAATATATATATATAATTTTAAAACATATATATATATATATATATATATATATATATATATATGTATATACATATTATTAACAAAACATATACAATATTTTTTCTGTAGGATAGCAAGAGGGTCAAAGTTACTATTCCCACTCCGGAGAGTGCAACAATAGGGAAAGCGTTGGATAGCATAGGGGTAAAAATTACTATTCCCACTCCAGTAAGTGCAATAGTAGGGAAAGCGTTGGATAGCGTAGGGGTAAAAATTACTATTCCAACTCCAGAGAGCGCAACAGTAGGGAAAGCGTTGGATAGCGTAGGGATAAAAATTACTATTCCAACTCCAGAGAGTGCAACAGTAGGGAAAGCGTTGGATAGCGTAGGGGTAAAAATAACTATTCCCACTCCAGAGAGTGCAACAGTAGAGAAAGAGTTGGATAGCGTAGGGGTAAAAATTACTATTCCCACTCCAGTGAGTGCAACAGTAGGGAAAGAGTTGGATAGCGTAGGGATTAAAATTACTATTCATACTCCAGAGAGTGCAACAGTAGGGAAAGCGTTGGATAGTGTAGGGATAAAAATTACTATTCCCACTCCAGTGAGTGCAACAGTAAGGAAAGCGTTAGATAGCGTAGGGGTAAAAATAACTATTCCAACTCCAGAGAGCGCAACAGTAGGGAAAGCGTTGGATAGCGTAGGGATAAAAATTACTATTCCAACTCCAGAGAGTGCAACAGCAGGGAAAGCGTTGGATAGCGTAGGGGTAAAAATTATTATTCCCACTCCACTGAGTGCAACAGTAGGGAAAGCGTTGGATAGCGTAGGGGTAAAAATTACTATTCCTACTCCAGAGAGTGCAACAGTAGGGAAAGCGTTGGATAGCGTAGGGTTAAAAATTACTATTCCCACTCCAGTGAGGGCAATAGTAGGGAAAATAAATACTTCATATATAAATATAAATAACACAAATATTAATACCAATTACAAATTAATTAAAATATTTTACAATTTTATAAAATATATTAATTAATCAATTAAAATTACAAATAAAAATATTTAAAAAATGTAATTACTTACAATTAAATTACTTCCTAAGCTATTCCCCTATAAACACACAACCCACTACAGAAAATAATGTAATAAAAGTAACATATTTATCAATTGATCAATTACAATAAATTACAAATTATATTTTAATTAATTAACAATTAATAATTAATTAACAATTAATTCTAAATAAATTCCAATAAATAAAATAACATATTTAATTAATTACAATTAAATCACTTCCCACCCTATTCCCCTATAAACCCATAACCCGCTACAGAAAACAAATTACTAAAATTAACATATTTAACAATTAATCAATTAAAATTAATTACCAATTATATTTTAATTAATTACCCATTAATAATTAATTGACAATTAATTTTAAATAAATACCAATAAATAAAATAACATATTTAATTAATTATAATTAAATTACTTCCCACCCTATTCCCCTATAAACCCACAACCCGCTACAGAATTATATTACACAAATATTAAAAATGATTATTAACTTACCTTAAATTCGATATTTTTGTTGTCTATATTCGGTCTAGTCGATATTATGTCCATTCTATATTTTTGATTCGATATTATGTCTATTTTATTCGATATTAAACTTTTCTACTCGATATTTTGGTAGTCTATATTCTGTCTAGTCGATATTATGTCTATTCTATATTTTTTACTCGATATTATGTCTAGTCGATAATAAAAACTCGATATTTTGACTCTATACCCCATTTCCACATGACGGTAGATGTCCCGCCATTGGACAGATTTGCTGTGGCATAGCGAACCATTTTGTGACAGGGTGAAAGGGAAAAGGAAAAGTGAGTGCGTCACAACATGAAGACAAAATAGCTGACCGAGAGCTGCATCAACTACGTTCACTGCGCTTCCAAAAGGCCAACCGGTCAAATCAACTGAGGCAAATTGACACAAAATTAAGTCAATCATCATCTAACTCATTGTCAAAGAGTTCCTCAGTGTTGGTTCCAGTGAAGGTGAAAGTGATAATTGTGCAATGTCGAACTTTACATAAGAACGGCATGCGCATGTAGGATTAGTCCAATGTGAGACACACCACAGACTAAAGAAGAATTGACAAGAAAAAGCAACAAAGTTTAAGTATTAAGATTGACCGAATATTACCCTGAAGATAAATGGGTTTTTGATACCTTTTATTATTGATTGTGGTGTGTCGATAAACATCATGCCTGAGGAGAAATATTGTGAATTATCTCCATTACTACAACTTATGCAATCAAAAACTAAGGTATATACATGGCGGGCGTCTACACCTTTAAAAAGTCAAGATTCCTTTATAGCCACGATGAAACACAAGAAAACTGTGGTACGAGAGCGTATTCTTGTACTTTCCGTCATGGCTTCAAGTGACTGCTCAGTTTCAACACCGCTGTTGAAATGGGACTGATGTCAGTGAACTACAATATGAGTGCTCATCATGAAATAGTAAGTCATTTTCCTTCATTATTTCATGGGTCAAGATAATGAAAGTACAGTTATATATAAATGAGAATGTCCATCCTGTTGCCCAAAGACAGAGACAAATTGCACTTCATTTGCAAGAAGGTGTTGAAAGAGAACTTAATTCAATGCTCAAACACAATATCATTGAACGTTTCAATGGTTCAACACTATGGGTTTCTCCCATTGTAGTAGTGCCTAAAAGGGACAATGAAGGAACTGTATGCCTTTACCTTGGCATGCGTCAGGCAAACAAGGCAACTGAGAGAGAACGACAACCAGGTCCACACATTGAGGATATGATAACTCAATTGAATGGTGCAAAGTTTTTCTCTCGACTTGAATTAAACAAAGGATATCACCAGTAATGAAACTTGAAGAAAATTGCAAGTACATAACCTTGTCTACACACATTTGTCTGTTTTTCTATAAACTACTGAGTTTTGGTGTATCCCCTGATGCAGAACTTTTCCAAGATGTCTTTCAACATATCATACAACCTGTTGTGAATGCATTAAACTATAGTGACGACATACTGGTTTTCGGAGCTACTCAGAAAGAGCATGGCAAAACTCTCATTCAGGCACGTTGTTTGCTAAATGATGATGGATTAACTTTCAATGCTGACAAATGTGAGTTTCATAAGACCAGTTTGAAATTTTTAGGCCACATCTTTTATGATCAATCAATCAATTAGGGGGTTTATAGAGCGCCCTACTCACCTGTGAGGGTCTCAAGGCGCTGGGGGGAGGGGGTAGGCAGCTCCGGCTCAGTCGAAGAGCAAGGTCTTGAGGTCCTTCCTGAAGGTGTGCAGGTTAGGGGAGCATTTGATGTTGACCAGGAGTTCGTTCCATGTTTTGGCTGCGATGAAGGAGAAGGTCCTTCCTCCTGCTCTGCTTCTGAGGATGCGGGGTATCTCCGCTAGGGCTAGTTTGGCGGTTCGGAGAGTTCTTTTGGGTGCGTGGAAACATACTCTATTGTTGAGGTATTTGGATCCGATGTTGTGGAGGGATTTGTAGGTGTGGGTGAGAAGCTTGTAGGTTATTCTCTTCTCGACCGGGAGCCAGTGTAGGTTTCTACGGTGTTGCATCATACGTTCGTGCCGTGGGGTCCCTATGACGGGTCTGGCCACTGCATTCTGGATGGTTTGGAGCTTGTGTAGAAGGGTCCTGTTGATGCCGGCGTAAAGGGTGTTTCCGTAGTCCAGTCTGCTGGTTATGAGAGCATGGGTGACGGTTTTTCTGTGTTCGGGGGAGATACATTTGAAGGTCTTTCGGAGGATGCAGAGGCAGTGGAATCTGGAGGAGACGACGTCTCTGATCTGGCGTGTCATGGTGAGAGAGGAGTCAAGGATGATGCTGAGGTTCCGAGCTAGGTCTGTCGGGATGGGAGGACTTCCGAGGGCAGAGGGCCACCATGTGTCGTAACAGGCGGAGGTCGAGTGTCCCAGGATGAGGACCTTGGTTTTTTAGTGTTGAGCTTCAGGCAGCTGTCCTTCATCCAGGCCGCGACGTCCCTCATTCCTTCCTGGAAGCTGAGCCTGGTGTCCTCAGGATCCTTTGTGAGGAAGAGGATGAGTTGGGTGTCATCGGCGTAAGATACTATGTTGAATTCATGCTGTCTGACAATGGCAGCGAGGGGGGTCATGTAGATGTTGAAGAGCGTGGGGCTGAGCGATGATCCCTCGGGTACTCCGCAGTTGATCTCTGTGAGTTCGGAGATGAAAGGGGGGATTCTAATCCTCTGGGTTCTGCCGGAGAGATGTGGGTGTGACACCTGATCCAGCTAAAGTCAAGTGCTATCAACTGCTAACCCCCCACAGGACATTTCCATTTTACGTTCATTCATTTGGATGGGCAGTTACTATTCTTGATATATACAAGACTTTACCACGGCCAGTGCGTCGTTACGAAAACTGACGAAAAAGAATGTTGTGTTTCACTGGTCACGTGAGTGTGAGTAGAGTTTCAAGAGAATCAAGCAAGCAATCAAAAATGCCAATGAAATTGCCTACTTTGATCTCAAACTTCATACTGAGGTTGTAGTTGATGCTAGCCTGTTGGGCTAGGCGTAATCCTTGCACAGCACAATGGACAGCCGAATGCTTGGAGGCATATTGTGCTATATGACAGTAAAAACTTGTCACAAACTTAACATGCCTATTCACAACCTGAGACAGAAAGCTTGGCAGTGGTTTGGGCTTGTGAATACTTCCAAGTGTTCTTATATGGGACACCTTTCACAGTAGTGACTGTTCATAAAGCACAACTGACAATTGGAAATACAAAAGCCAGGATGCCTCCTTATATTGAACGTTGGGGTTTGATATTACAGGAATACAACTACACCATCGCTCACCCTCTAGAGAAAGAGCAGCATCCTGCTGATTATGTTTCAAGAGTGTCCAATACTATGTCCTGGGACCCCACCTAAGACAGCTAAAGCCTTCATAAATGTCATTGTAAAATTGAGCACACCAGTTGCCATGTCACTAGAACAAATTGTCACTGCCACAAGCCGAGACAGTGACATGCTGAAGCTGAAAGACAAAATTGCTGACCAACTGTGGAACTAGCACTCCCGACCAGGGCCGGCTTTAGGGCTGGTGGCGCCTGGTGCGACAATCATTTTTGGTGCCCTCACACACTATTACCGCCTCCTCGGAATCTCTCATATCCACCAGGCAAAAGTGTCCCTCTTCTCTTGAATCGTAAGCTATTGCTAAACGTAGCATCCCCACCCTGAAGTTGGCGCCCCCACCACAGGTCAGTGCCCAGTGCAGCCGCACCAGTCGCACTGCCCTAAAGCTGGCCCTGCTCCTGACCAACTTACAGCAGTGACAGTGAGCACCTAAAATTCTGAAATATCAGAGATGAACTGTCTGTGACTCCGGAAGGCTTCATCTTGAGAGCTACCCGGATTGTCATTCTGGAGAGTCTACGACAACAAATTATTGAATAGGCCCCTGAGGGACATAGAGGAATAAATGCCACAAATAGAGCTCTTCGAACCAGAGTCTGGTTTCCTCATCTTGATGAAAGGGTTGAAAGAGATTTGAAGGTCTGTCATTTAACAACTGTCTCTCACCTCACGTTACTCTGCACCCTTTAAACATGTTAGAATTGCCTAACCAAGCTTGGGAGAGAATTGCTGTTGATTTCTTCAGTCCTGTCTAGAATGGACATCATCTTATGGTCATTGTTGATGAGCACTCCCATTTTTCATTGGTAGAAGGTCTTTCATTAATCCCTCATGAAAAAATTACTGAAAGATTAGATGGCATCTTTGCGACCTGGATTGTCCATGTGATCTTGAAATCTGACAATGGCCCACCCTTCAATGGTCGAGAGTTCAAAGACTTTGTTAGCCATCTCAATGTAAACCATCAGAAAAGTACTCCTTATTGACTCTATGCTGGCAAGTGACGTCATGTGAAAGATCATTACAAAAGGGGGTGGTCCAGTGAAGGCATGGCTTGGCAGTTCGGGCGGGACTGTTCCCATGAGGCACAGGGTCAGACTGATTTGCATATGGCCATGTCTGAACTCGGGTGGCAGAGTGGGCTAAAGAACGGTGATGGATTTAACCCAGATCTTTTGACTGAGTGCGAGTGTTTGATTGGTTCAGATGCTCCGTCCATCACCACCCCCTTTTGTACCGCTTTGTTGGCCATAAGTTGGCAGGGTATGCTCAGACGTGAGTCCCTTGCTCACTTTGCCACTGGATTCAAGCAGGCCTGGCTGATGACGGCTGAAATGCCAGAAACCGGTCCAAGGAAGCTTGTTTCCGGTGCAGGGAAGGCATGGCTTGGCAGTTCGGGCTGGACTGTTCCCATGAGGCACAGGGTCAGACTGATTTGCATATGGCCATGTCTGAACTGGGGTGGCAGAGTGGGCTAAAGAACGGTGATGGATTTAACCCAGATCTTTTGACTGATTGCGAGTGTTTGATTGGTTCAGATGCTCTGTCCATCACCACCCCCTTTTGTACCGTCATGTAAAAGATGTCACTCTCAAGAGATTAGATCGGGTTCTAGTTCCACAATCCAAAAAGTGAAAATCTGATGCCCCTTTCGAGGCTGAGCCCTTTACTGTCACAACCATCAAAGGACACATGGTGACTTCCCAACATTCTGAGAAGTCCCTTACGAGAGTCTTCTCACTTCAGATATGTGGCTCTTCCCTCACCAAACAATGTCACTGTAGAGACTGGGTCTGGATAGACAGTGGATGATCCTGTGACTACTGTTGTCTCCACCTCACCTGTACAGATCACTGACACTTAGACTGCCAGCTCCCGGGTTCCGATTAACCGATTAGGCCATGTGATCCAAGTGCCACGAAGGCTCATTGAATATAAATGTATATGCATTTGTAATTATTTATTCGTCTATTTATTTACCTATATTTTTTTAAGTTGTCATTTTGTATTTAACAAAGGTGAGATGCTGTGCTGTCTAAACAAAGAATGACGGAACTGTTTTGGTTCGGCAGACCCTTGACATAGGTGTTGGAGGGTAAGGAAGCAAGTGCAGACCTGGAACATCGAGTTCTTGCTTACACACTGAAGAACAAAGACATGTATAGCTACTCCCCCTGTGTGGTGTAGTCATTGGCGAGTGCGGGCTGGTCAGGATGCTACAGGGGCAACTTTTATTTCGGGTTCCCAAGCCTATTTTCTGCCCGACTCTGCCGCCTGGTTCTGTGGGTGTCTGCTACTGCAAGACATAATCTTAGAATAAAACAATGGGCGTACTGTAGTGGCAAGGGCGGCTCACTGTTAGAAACACTGGAGCGCTCCGATCATGGTTCGTTTTTGTCTCCAAACAGAGTGGTTTGTATATGGCGTTTTTATTATATTAAAATGATGACAAAAAGGTTACATTTTTATGCGGGGACAGGCTGCACAACTACTTACAAGTTAAGAAAGAAAATGCGCGGCTGATGTGATGTGGAACGAAGGTGCACGGGTGGCTGTCCAGACCCCAGCCCCACGCACCGCACCGTTGTGCAGCGTGTACGTGCGGCGCGCGGACTGCGGACCGGCCTGTTTGTGTTGCATCTTCAGAGAGGCACAGCACAGCAGCAGCAGCGGGCGCGGCCCCTCCCCCGGCCCGGGCTGCCAGGCCCCGCCCCGTGACGTCACGGCTGCCCGGCCGGGCTCTCCCTGCGCTGGGAAGAGAGCGGAGGCTGAGAGTGGGGATCCCGGTGCCCGCAGCACCGGCCGTGCTGTGCTGGAGACACCCCGTGCTGCGGTTCTTGCGGAAGCCACACACAGCCCGCAGGCCGGAGAGAGAGGGCCCCCAGCGGAGCGGCGACCCCTTCAGAGCCGGGCTGGACGTGCCTCCGGCTCTCCCTGCAGCAGGGCACGGGGAGCCGCAGATGCCGGTAAGTGCTGCGCCTGCTTCCTGCCTCGGAGGCCCTGGGCACCCTGCGTTGTGTAATAGGGTGAGACTCCCTGCTTGGCTCCGGGGTGGGACAGGAGCAGGGGCCACTTCTGAAAGGGGGCGCGGGCAGTTCCTGCTGCTGGGGAGGATTAGGGACCCCGGTGGATAGTGTAGATCCGCACCTCTCCCCCCACCCTGCCTCCTCGGGGACTCTTGCACGGGAAGAATGGAGCCCTCTTCTGGGGGTTACTATGGAAACACATTTAATAATGCACGTCCTCGCCTCCCATGCCATCAGTGTCCAGTGCGTGGCATGGATTGCACGGCTGTCTGTCTGCTTTGTGAATGTGCTCTGTTCACGGGCACGAAAGGGACAGGGGTGCGGTGTCTCTTACACGTGATGTGCCTTACAGCAGCTTCTGGCGTAACACCACACGGGTGTGTGTAGGGACCCTAAATGTGTCTGTTCACCCATCCAAAATATACCCTCTTGAGGGAGAGGATTTGGAGTGGGGCGGGGGGAGGAGAGATTCTGATCTGGAGTGTGCTTCCTGTGCAGAGAAATCAAAATGCAATTTTTCATTGTCAAAGAAACCTTTCCCTGTTGCCACTTTGTGTATTGTACCAATAGTAACCAGTTTATTCAAAGTAAGCATATTATCCACATGTATTATGCGTGGTATATAATATAACGATAGACAATGATGAGAGGTTTATTGCTCGCATGTTAAAGCCAGGCTCTCATCGTCTGCATGCCACCTCCCTGTGCCCTCGCCCAGGTGCGGCGTTTGCACACCGTAAACCTTGCCCACGGCAGTGAAGTTCTTCAACTTTCCAAGGCAGCGGTTCTGGAAGCTGGAGGCTTGTAAGCGTGCACGGACACACGAACATTTGTATATATGTATATATATTTTTAGTTTCTTGCTTACTCGATGATCAGTGCATTATGTCATAATACAGCATCTCTTGCTATACAACTCTCAAAGGGCATCTAAGCTCTGAACAGTGGTCCAGCTACTCTGGCTAATGCCCAGCTACATTCTGCAGATGGTGATGGACTGCGAGCACCTTACCTTCATGGGGCATCCTATTGACAAAGCTCACGGTATACAAAGCAGAAATACCCAACCAGAGTGACAGTCGGTCGTGCTGGGGTGAACCATCTCTTTGCGGACCCCTTTCCTCCAATACCCCTAGCTATCAGAATCCCGATACCTAGGAAGAGATCCCGCTCTGGTGCTTTTCACCGCTGTTTCTTGTCCCCCCCAGCATCCGCCGTTTGCTTTGTCTGTGTACTTACATTCATAAAGCCGCCGCGAGTGTCTGCACACCACATCATTAGCCGTGATTGGCTGCAGTGTGTTTACAGCGCGAGGTGAATGGGATCTCTGATTCTCGACAGCTCATTCAGTGAAGTCCTTCTTCTATGCAGACAGTGTTGAGGTGTGAGATGGAACTTCTCTTCCACTGCTTCCTTTCGTGGCACTGGTTTACATCCATGGGGCCCTTCACCCTGGATAAGATCGTTTCCTAATTGTTAGGATCTCTTTATGTTAATGATGGTTTTAACAGCTTTGTGTATACTGACCGTTTTATATACAGGTTTAGCAAAATGGCTCTGCTAATTGAATGCACCAGCGTTGGCTTTTAAAATGCTAATATGTTCTGTAATCACAAAGAGGTTTTACTGTTATAGCACCTACATAGTTATCGCAGACTCGCACTGTGATTATCTGCATGCTTTCTTGGGTTATGCCTGTGCTCCTGGGTCTCTGCGCCTGCTTGTGAGGTTTGGTTCTGCCACCTGCACACTCTCCTTTGCTGGTTCCCACCCAGCACGTTCCTTGTAGGAGTCCACACCATGCTATCCCTGACTGTCACTCTCCCTCGGCGGTGCCAACCCACACTCTCCCTTCAACGTGCCTACCCCATGGACTCCTGTGCCAGTCATTCTCACTATTTATGGTTTTGGCTACCCCATGATCTCTTATGGTCATGGGCTAGCCATGTTCTTTTGCTCCTGGCTGCTTCATGCTTTCCCTTAGTTTGCTTGACCAATCTTTCCTTCACCTTTAGTGGTTGATGGTGCTTATGCTTTCCATTGTTGTGCACGTATCACTCTCCTCTGAGGTCATGCAAGAGTTAGAAGCATTTCAGCTAATTTGAAAGCACCTCAGCAAAAGAGCAGAACACAGTTGGCTATTCATGCACAAAAGAAAATCACCGCAAGGTGGTTTATGATACCAAGTGTGCTTTTGTGGTGTAATGAAGGTACGCATGTGTCTTGCATGGGGTGTAGGATAGCATGATTGCAAATACCCTTGTAGAGAATGCTTCTTTGGGATATAGAATTCTTTGGGATATAGAACTGGATGGTTGCATCTCTGTCAGGAGCTAGAAGGTGGTATTGTTGAGTGCTTGGATCTGATGAGGAGAAAAAAGGGGTGTGTAGTTTAGAAGAATGAACGTCAGTTTTTGCTGTTGGGGAGTATAATTCCTTCAAGCTGTGAGGAGTGGTTGATGCTTTACCCAGAAAGTGTTTACTTTAATCAGGGCTCCTTTCATGCTCCTTTTACAATTAACTTATGCGTGTGTTTCATGGCAAAGCATGGATTATGGCGTGGTCAGCTAAGTTGTGCCAGTTGTCGCTTTGTAAATCATGCACATATGGGTCCTTGAAGGCTAAAATAATAACAAAAAGCTCTAAGTATTGGGAACACCATTCTCAAACCATTTCTCAAGCAGTAGGCCCATACAGAAACACTAGGTGAATGGTGCACGCTCCTGCTGTCTGCTTTTCCACACTCTCCAAGAGTCATGCGTTCCCCGGTGAGCTTGCTTACCCCACACAGTCTCCTGTGGTCATTATTACCACTCTCTCTGTTAGGTCATGTTTAACTGAAGCCAACCTATGCCGCACACTCCTGGTGTTATGCTTTTCCACTCTCCCACAGGCACTCAAGGCCACCTGTATCACACACTCTTCTATGGACAAGGTTAGTGTGTTGAAGATAACAGCTTGTGGTTTCAGATAATGTGACAACCTCTTCCACATTTTACCAGATAGTATAGTTCTTCCTGGCTCATTGAAGCATACCGTGGCTCAGTCACTGCACATCTTAGTTTTGCATAGTGCAAGACAGGTTGTCTTGTGCTCACATCAAAGCATAACCTGTTCGCTCCCAGCAGTACTACTGAAGGCATACTTCCTTGCGCCCTCTCCACCCTCAGTCTAAGCTATCTGTCTCCGAACAGCCCCATTATAATTTTGTGGAAGTTTGAATTTTCGAAAGAGGTTCACACAAGTTTTCGTATAACTTCTTTCCTTAAGTGGTTAACCCCACAGTTTCATATATTTATTCTGTGCAGTGTGCATATTACTTGGTTATCTTTAAAGAACGTTTGTTTGTGTCAGGAGCTTGGATTTGAACTAGTTCAAAGATGATAGCACCCCTTCACTTATTTTCTGTTTTCTGCAGTTCCTTGGGTATGTTTGAACGTTTCTTTAGGTGGAAAAGTAGATCACATACCTTTACCTTCAGATCAGAGGGTCCCACCTCCTCTTTCTAGAACCATTACAAATCAGTAAAGCACTTCATTTTGTGATGATTTTCAAAACCAGATAGAATCAAACAAAATGTGCATGTTAAATGCTCGGTTGTGTTATTGAAGTTGACTGAGCTTTCTCGCCGAAGCCATGAGGCTTCAGCTCTACAGCAGGCTGAAAATTAGACGCCATTAAATCTTAAAATAGAGTGAGCTGTGGTTAAAATAAAGTTAATTACTACTGTTAAGTACCGTCTTTGAGCTGAGTAGTTCATTAAATCAGAACAATGTGGTAACTGATGACTAGCTTTGTTTCTCCCCAAGTCTATGTTCAGCGGGTGAAACATTTAAAATACCCAGTTGTTAGTTACAGGTTCTTCAAAATGATAGTTATTACAACCAACAGAAATAAGTTTGTGTCATGCAGGTGCACACACAGTGGGGTTTCCCCTCGCACGTGTGTGCCTGGCCACTTCAGCAAGTGTCAAATAAAAATTAAATCAAATTAGGTGTTTGTTAAGCGCGACTACTCACCGTAAGGGTCTCAAGGCGCTGGAGGGGTGGAGGAGGATTCGCAGGTTCCAGTCCATCAAGAAGGGGGTCTGTCGAAGAGCCAGGTTTTGAGGTTTTTTGTGAAGATGGGGAGCGATGTTATCTGTCTGACGTGGAGCGGAAGGTCGTTCCAGGCACTGGCCGCACGGAAGGAGAAGGAGCGACCTCCCGATCTGGTCTTTCTGATGCGGGGGACCACGGCGTAGGAGAACTGGGCTGATCGTAGGGTCCTTTGGGGTGCGTGGAATTTGAGTCGGCTGTTCAGGTATGCTGGTCCGGTATCGTGGAGGGCCTTGTGAGCGTGGGTTAGCATCTTGAAGGTGACTCTAGCTTCGATGGGGAGCCAGTGGAGTGTGCGCAGGTGCTGAGAGATGTGGCAGTGGGTTGGCAGGTTGAGGACCAGTCTTGCGGTGGTGTTTTGGATGTTCTGTAGCTTGCGGGTGAGGTTTTTGTTTATTCCGGCATAGAGTGCGTTGTTGTAGTTGAGCATGCTGGTGACTAGGGCGTGAGTGACGGTCTTTCTGCGTTCGAGGGGGATCCATTTGAAGGTCTTACGTAGGAGGCAGAGGGTGTGGAAGCAGGAGGACGAGACGGAGATGATCTGGCGGTCTATTTTGAGCTCTGAGTCCAAGATGATTCCCAGGTTGCGTGCGTGGTCCGTGGGGTTGGGCAGGCGGGCCATTCAACAGACAAAGTAGCTGCCATTCTTTAGGGGCGCAGCTGGCACCAGGGTTAACTAGATGCAAGGGATACCAATGATAATGATGACCGTGCCAGATGAAGATAAAATCTTTGGCATCGTTTATTTGCTGGCATATTCTGTTTCTCAATCAGTGAATAAAACCTCATTAGTAAAAAATAAATTACTGTTTTAAAGAAGACCATTATTGACATAAAAAGTAATCAAACATTTCATCAACAGTTTTTCAGAAAGAGATAACTCAGCCCAGGGCCGGCTTTAAAACAGTTGGCGCACAGTGCGATAATAATTTTGGGGGCACCCCCCATGACCTCCTCCACGGATTTCCCACCGACCACCTGGCAAAAGTGCCCGTCATCTCTCCTCCATAACCTCTCTCTCACATACCTTTAATTTGTTTTAAGCACTGGTAAAGGCTGACTTTACTAATAACGATGTATATCTACCCAAACAAACTCTTTTCAGCAACATTAGGAATAGATAATGAAGCACTAGGGGAAACAAACCACGTCCTAACGCATTTTATGCAGTTTACATGCTGCTCTTTGATTATAGTGGGTAACAGTCACTGTTCTATATTAGGGTTGTATCTTATGTACTGCGGTGACAAAAAGATCTTTGTGGCAAAAGCAGTAATCCACTCAGCTATCCACATAAAATACAGATCTGTGATCTGCACAGTAAGAGTTATTTGCAGCAGGCATATTAACCCTATGCACTACTTTATGCCGAGTCAAAACTGGTACTAGACAAAACTCTGACCTCTCTCTCTCAAGCAGGAACATTATCACATGAGTTATCTTGACATTTTTTATGCTGCCTGAAAACCTGACGTACAAGTAACTCTGCAGCAGGTGCTTTTAAATCATAAGTTATTGCTAAACACAGAGCCCTCTATCTGACAAGGAGAATGGCCATTTTCTTTACTTATATTAGGACCGATGGCACCCTTTATGCATCATTGACCATGGCAACAGGGAGCTGAGTGCGCCCACTGTTGTCTTCTGGCTCTCAGGGGCTGCTGCTTGTCATCTTTCCGGTGCACCCACTTCTGTCGGCCGTCTTTCCGTAGCACCTACTGCTGCCTGCTGGCTCTCCAGTGCACCCACTGCTGCCTGCTGTCTTTCCGGTGCGCCTACTGCTGCTTGCCTTCTCTCCGGTGCACCCAGTGCTGCCTGCCGTCTCTCCGGTGCACCCAGTGCTGCCTGCTGTCTCTCCGGTGCGCCCAGTGCTGCCCGCCGGCTCAGGTGCGCCCAGTGCTGCCTGCTGGCTCAGGTGTGCCCAGTGCTGCCTGCCGGCTCAGGTGTGCCCAGTGCTGCCTGCCGGCTCAGGTGTGCCCAGTGCTGCCTGCCGGCTCAGGTGTGCCCATTGCTGCCTGCCGGCTCAGGTGTGCCCAGTGCTGCCTGCCGGCTCAGGTGTGCCCAGTGCTGCCTGCCGGCTCAGGTGTGCTCAGTGCTGCCTGCCGGCTCAGGTGTGCTCAGTGCTGCCTGCCGGCTCAGATGTGTCCAGTGCTGCCTGCCGGCTCAGATGTGTCCAGTGCTGCCTGCCGGTTCTCCGGTGTGCCCAGTGCTGCCAGCCGGCTCTCCGGTGCGCCCACGGCTGCCAGCCGGGTCTCTGGTGCGCCCACGGCTGCCTGCCGGCTCTCCGGTGCGCCCATGGCTGCCTGCCGGCTCTCCGATGCACCCACAGCTGCCTGCCAGCTCTCCGATGCGCCCACGGCTGCCTGCCGACTCTCCGGTGTGCCCACTGCTGCCTGCCGGCTCTCAGTTGCGCCCCCTGCTAAGTTGTGCCCACTGCTGCCTGCCGGCACTCAGTTGCGCCCACTGCTGCCTGCTGACACTCAGTTGCGCCCACTGCTGGCTGCCAGCACTCAGTTGCGCTTACCGCTGGCTGCCGGCTCTCCTGTGCACCCACTGCTGCCTGCCAGCTCTCAGTTGCGCCCACTGCTGCCTGCCGGCTCTCAGTTGCGCCCACTGCTGCCTGCCGGCTCTCAGGTTGCACCCACTGCTGCCTGCCGGCTCTCAGGTTGCACCCACTGCTGCCTGCCGGCTCTCAGTTGGGCCCACTGCTGCCTGCCGGCTCTCAGTTCCGCCTGCTGCTGCTTGCCGGCTCCCACTTACATCCACTTCTGTCTGCCGGCTCTCCGTTGCATCCACTGCTGCCTGCCTGCTTCCAAGGTGCAGCTGTGGCTCATGGAGCCTGTAACAGAGAAGTTTGACACTTAGATGCAGTTGCTGCCTTGAATATCAATAGAACTGCACGTATTTTGCTTTGCAGTCTGAGTAAATCTCTATGTGGACTCGTTACTTTAAGGTGCTGTTTCCCTTTTCAGGTCAGCGAAGGCACGTTGGCTACTTTCCTTAGTAAAACATCATGGGCAACCGCTCCAGATTCCAATGTCAGCCTCATAAAGCGCAGAGAGTGCTTCAGAAGCAGAGGCCAGTTGTGACTCAGTATTCTTTGTGAACACTGAAACATCACAAAGGCAATTCAGTTTAGAGTAAGCATGCACTTGGTAAATCTCACGTATTGAAACATGCTTCTGACTTGAATCGCTGCCTTGTTCTTGTTAATTTACTACAATCTTCAAAATGTATCAGGCACGCAGGTGGTGGAAGAGGCAACGGTGCGCATGAGGTACTGTTTAAAGCTGCCACAGATGCAGAAACAGTGTGTACCTGCTAATGTATCCAATTTTTAGTGGCCTGTTATGTGCTCGTTTTATACTGATTCGGTTGAATAAACTGCGTGGTGCAATAACACATTTTCACTGTTTTTGTTTTGCACCAGTGAACAGGACAAAATAGGCCACAATGTACTAAAATGATGTTAGCTCATTTTCTAGAATGTTTGCATTGTTTTTGCGCTCTGTTTCACCGACAGCAAAGTTAAATTGTAAAATCCATTTGCGATAGAGCTGGGTGCTTGCCTTGGAATATGCACAGCCTTAAAACCAGTGCAGTAAAGACTAGGGCCCGTTTTTAGGCATTGTCTGTGATAGCACATGCTTGTGAGACTACTGTATACAACAAGGGGCTTGCAGCTCGCCCATTGCTTACCATTCGTTCGCTTCTCTGTCACTCTTCTTTGGTGCCTTATAAATGGCCAGCGCTGGCATAGCATCACTTCCTTTACGTGTTGTGTAGCATGAACCAAGCACAGATTGACTCAATTTAATTAGTGTCCGTCTGCTGCTCGTTCTGAGATTCAGGTACTGTTATTCTTCACCCCTCCGACTCCCTCTTGTTTTCCCCTCTTTGCTCCCCCACACACTCCCTCCCTCTCTGTTGCCCCCATTTCCTCCAGCCAGCAAAAAACCAAAAAAAAACAAGCCACGTACGTCACAGCGGTTTTTGAAAAAAGTTTCAGCCATTTTGTACAGCAGCTGCTGTGCAACATGGCTGAACGTTAAAATAAAAATGCTGCGACAATGAGCATTGCTGCATCATAGTGTTTTTTAAGAAATAACTATAAGGCATGTTGCACAACAGCTGCTGCACAACATGGCTGAAATAAAAAAAATAAAAACCGTATGACCAGGCCAGCATTGATCGCATCATTATTCTTCTAATTTTCTTTACTTTCACCCATGTTGGACAGAGGCTGCCCTGCCATGCGCAGCATGGCTAAGAAAACACTTACAAAGCCAATAGGTCTCACATAGGTGAAACATATTGACTTTGCCAATACTCGTTAAGCCTGCAGCAGGGTCTAAAGGGAGTCCAAAATATTGTATCATTTTTTATTTTACGTGTTAGCCAGTTCCATTTGCATTCATTTTGCTCCACCCGTTTAGGTACCTTGGTCTCCTGTTCTTAGAGAGTACTTTATTTTGTCCTTTAAATCGGAGCAGTCTGTCTGTGAAGCACAAGTACCACAGTTGCACGTTTTATTCACTCCTTAGGCAGTTTCTATTTGGGAAGGGTCATGTAAATGGTTTCTCAAAAATACACTTCCTCTGGGCTTGACCTTTGTATAGATTAGGCTTTTTATCATGCATGGAGAATGTTAACCCCTCCTTCAGGCTTTTCCTGACCACTTTCCGACCCGAGTGAGAGCTGGAGGTCGCCCAGAAGCTGTGGGTCGAACAGAACGTTTAGTGTCTTATCTCGATGATGCATGTGGGCTGGTTGAGGTCATTGCACATTACGCTTCCTCTTAGAGAATGTAAAATTGATTTCAAAGTTAGCAAAAACCTAATATTTTCACGGCCAGTTCCTAAATCAAATGATTCAACATGGCTTATTTTTTACCAAGGACCTGTTTCATTAGCTGCTAAATGTATGTCACGTATTCTGGTAAATATGTCTTTTAAATATAGACAAATACATTAGCAGTTTTGTCCTTCTCCTGATATGATCATGTCTCGGAGTGAATGGATCTGTATATATTTCAGTGAATTCTCCCATAAAAGGTCCAAGGAAGACTTCAGCGTTTGTCAGAGAAAATGCTCTTCTAGTAGCTGATAAGGCACGCAGTTGAGGCCTAACCTCAAGCAGTGATACTATAGAAGACTAGTAACCATGGAAAGACCTTAAATACCATGCCCTTTGATCAGCCATTTGCTCACCGTTTGGCCTAAAAGGCAAGGTGCCATATGCTTTGCTGTGCAAGTAGGGAAGGTCTCCAGAATCTGCCACAGGTATAGGGTGCTCCTTTAGAGGGATCCTTGTAATTCCAGGATCAGTGCTATATACGTGGTGCTAGGGCTGCTCTTTTGCCATGATGGAGCACTAAAAAAACTCCATAACCAAACATTTGTGCTTCCAATGGCAACACGTGTATACATTTAGAATGCCGTTTTCTTGATGACGCATGGCAGACCCTTGCAAAGCACTATAATTGTCATCTTTAAAATAGAACAGGCTCTTATTGCAATGGCAGTAGTTGAAGGCCATCAGCAGCACACTTAAGAAATTGCCCCATGCCAACCCTCATCT
This sequence comes from Lissotriton helveticus, assembly GCF_964261635.1. Taxonomy (NCBI): domain Eukaryota; kingdom Metazoa; phylum Chordata; class Amphibia; order Caudata; family Salamandridae; genus Lissotriton; species Lissotriton helveticus. The sequence goes on along the minus strand of NC_136059.1, from coordinate 2,077,200,867 downwards.
CTAAGAAATAGTCCTTTTATCAAATAGTAAACAGTGGTGTCGTGGTGATAAAGATCATCATATCACACAGTAGAGGCCATGTCCGTCTACATCACTTTCTGCCTCTGAAAAGAAGGGACAATATACACTAACTTGATTATGTACCATGCATTCTGCTGCTTTGTTCACATGTTTAATGTATGGTCAGTTGTTGACTCCTTACCAAAGATACCATTAGGTTTGTAGTTCTACATCAAATGATCTGCTTTAAAGTCCATGCAGTGTGCCAGATGTTTGGGAGTACCTTTGGTTCCCCTTACAGTTTATGGTGGCAGTGCTGTGGTGGCCCTTGATGTGTGGTGGACGCTCATATCGTAGCACCACCGAAGGGGGTGGTACTTTACCATGTGAGGTCCAGCTTGACTCTTCAGTCTTCATTGGGGTGAGGTGATACAAAGCATACATGGGTAACGTTGGACATTAGACTGGCGAAGTTATTTAACCTTCAGAACATTGCTTATGTAATCTGGGCCCAGGTCGTCCTAAACTATACGGGCTTGCAAAAGAGGGACACAAACTCCGGCCTTCTGCATCTGGGAGTGTGCCTCCGTCATCTGGACTCCATACATCCACACTGGACTCCTCGTCTTCTGCGGGATGGTCTGACAACTACGCAAAGGAGCACAAGTTGATGGAGACCAGAAATGTAGAATATGAAGGATTACCACCGGCCTTTGTGTTATGTATGGTAACAGAGATTTGTATTTCACTGTATTGCCATTAGTATGGCAGGGCGCCTTTGTGCCCAGATCTCGAGGAGGATGTCACAGTTTGAAGTCTGCCTTCTATTTCAGAATGTGCGTCAGCTCCTGAGAATGTGTATATTGCATATCTACCACTGGAATTTCTTCTAGGGAATAGTGACAACTTCACAGAAGAAAATGCTGACCCAGAAGCACTAACATTCATTACTCCAGGGGAGAAATAACTGGGCTTTGACCTGGTTTCTTGACGCCCATTCGCTTGTGAAAGCAAGACACTGTTTCATTTCGTTCCTCCTAATAAACAGATCCAGCTAGAGTAAAAAAGCGTGGCAGCTCACGTTCTCATTCTAGTTTGCAATGTATTTATATTACGTGGTTGCACTTCTATAGGAATGTTGTACATTAATGTAGGATACGAAGAACATTCCAGCCTTCCTCTAGCTTCGAAATTATTTAAAAAATGCGTAAAGGCGAATATTGCTGAAGAATACAGGCTCGGTTAGGCATTTTCCACTGTTTGTCCTTTATGTACAGGCGTCTTTTGGGCACTAGGATATAACGGTTAATGAGAGACACATATCTTGTTTTTTGTAGATCTGAACTAAGCTGTTGATATTTGGTAAATGTTTTTGACAATACAACTCAATGTTAGTGGCACCACAAGTTTGAAATGCAAGAATTGCTAATCATCTCCTTCTTTTTCCTTTGTTTTCCGATACTTAGCGCTAACGCCAATGAGGCATGGACGTAACCTGATCACTTTCATCCCCTAAGAACCGCTGCAATTGTTCACAAATGCTTATTTCTGCGCAAAACTCCCTCGAGAGGAAGATGGACGAGTCCGCGCTGTTGGATCTCTTGGAGTGCCCAGTTTGCCTGGAGCGCCTCGACGCAGCCGCCAAAGTCCTGCCCTGCCAGCACACCTTTTGCAAGCGATGCTTGCTGGGCATCGTGAGCTCGCGCAACGAGCTGCGCTGCCCCGAGTGCAGAACCTTGGTTGATTGTGGGGTGGATGACCTTCCCAGCAACATCTTGCTGGTCCGGCTGCTGGACGGCATCAAGCAGAGGCCGAGGAAGGCTGGCAACGGTGGCAATGGCACCAATTCACTAAGGACTCATGGGGGTACCGCAGCAAGCTGTGGCGGAAAAGATCTTCAGTGTCCTCAAGGAGGACAGCCAAGAGTGCAAGCATGGAGTCCTCCCGTCAGGGTATGTACCTAGTAGAGTCTATGTGCATATTTTGAGGTATAAGTATCTAGTAAAGCCTATTTGCATGTTTTGAGGTACAAGCAGGAGATTTGAAAGTGGGGGGAGGATATTGTTTCCAGGGTTTTTCTAGGGTGCGTGCGGCCTACCGTTCTATGGCAAATGCTCTTTTATCATGCAGTGCCTTTTTTGGTCCCATTCCTTGATGTTTTGTTGTGCTGCTACTGTCAGTGAGCTCAAGCTGTTGGCACTCCATTAACACATGTGAGCAAACCGCTTTCTAATTGAACGCCTGTGTCTCAACTGCCCACATGGGTTTCATTTTGCTTTTCTTGCCTTCTCAAAATGTGCCTCCCAAGTTCATTCAACAGAGGTTCCATCTCCGCGAAGTTGAAAACGTGGACCTTTTTAGCTACTTGTTGATTATCTTGTGCTTCATGCGACTGCAGGATTAGGTGCACACTAGTGACCTAGCGGAACACTGTGATTGTTGATTGAGTGGGACTTGGGTTGTTGGGTTGCTGTGCTACTGTTTTAGTGGTGCACTTTGGATGTCCCTGTAGCTGTGGTGAATATAAATTGACATCATAGTCCTGTTTTCCTTTGAGTGAGGTTAGTAAGAACGTTGTTCCGTATCTGGACGAATACTGCTGTATAACATGAAAGAAATCTCAGTGGTTCCTGCTCTGTAGTAGGCTGGTTTCTTCCTGTTAGTAAATAGACCAAGCGGTCCAAAATCTGATTCCCCTACTCTCAATACTGCCCCTCCAATGAAACCTTTGTTGTTATAGTCACTTTAAAACACTCATGAACATCGAGTTATATTCAGGGAGTGCGGCATGACAAACTGAAATCTAGAACCATTTTCAGTTTCTCAGCACCTCTGTCCTATGATTTATGACAAGGGGCTTTTGGGGGACACACACAAAAATGCCACTCCTGGGAACCAGGCCACCCTTTATGAAACATGAAGAGGATAAGCATTGGCTGACAAAAAACAGAATTTGGTTCGAAATTGAGTGACCTAAGAGATTGGTATGTTTAGACGGGCTGAGCGCCTGGATGAGGGTGGTTCTCTCTGAGATGGAGTGGTAAAATCTAAGATTAACTATACTAGTATAAATAAGTTGGAGTTGAACCCATAATTCATAATCAGGAGGGAGGTGAGGGGGGCGTATGAGACCGAAACAGGTTGTAGAAAAGGGTCCTGAAGCACTTGCATGACACAATCGATTTGCCCCTGGGACAAGAAGCACAACAAGGTTGGTATTTATACTGTTTTGCACACCCTTTTAAGAATAAATAGAGCCCAAGGATGTCAGTCCTCTGCCAGAGGTAAAAGATTGGACAGTGTGATTTCACAATTGGCTAATTTGTAGATGGCAGACATGGCGCAATCAGCATCCCGTATTTTTAACGCGTAGGAAAGGCCTTGTCCTGTAAAGGCATAGTCAAGTTGATGAGGCCAACCTGCCGCATCCGAGTACATGGTGCTGTTCTTGCAGCTGTTTGGTGAGTCTGGAGCACTGCTGTTGGCAGTTACAGCGCCCCGCAAACCCCACCACCCCCCTGACTGTAAGAGACTGACAGTAAATAAGGAGGTAAGCGTGTGTACTGTGAGTGTAGGAGTTGACTTTTAGCACAAGAGGGAAACTGGCTGGAAAGCATGAAAACAGTACAGGAGTATTGGGGAGAGTTGTACTTTAATCAACTCTTGGGGAGGGGTGACCTATGGGAGTTTTAGGAGCAATGCTATTTGGATCATAGTAGGTAGACTAGGCTACGTGATTACTACAGTATATCATTTTATGGTGGCCAGAGACACAATGCAGTGCAGTTGATGTCAAAGTCTCAAGCTGATTATCTATGTATGTGTTTACTATGTATAAGCCGCTTTCAACATACCACTCATCCTTGAAATGGTAGGAATATATCATTTGTTTGTTTGTGTAGAAATATCACTTGGATTCAGTGCTTACATGTTATTATGTATGCAACCAAATACTAGATGAAGATATTTGGATTGCAATGTAATAATCATTTCAGGCAAAAATCCGTACATACCTGGACAAGATGAGATGTTTATAACTAGAAATGTTCTAACATTTTTTCGGAGCTTTAAATAAAGACCAACGTTCTAGGTGTCGAGTACCATCCTAGACAGAAAATTCTTGTTTGGAATTCTAAAACTTTTTTTTTCTTGCATTTGCGAAGGACCTTGTTAGTAACCTGTACAGTGCTGCTATTAATATGAAAAGTGTCAGTGGGGGGTTGGATTAAAAGACTAGAGAGGTTGTGAATGAATGAAGTCCGCTTTTGTCCTGTTCGGGTGGTGATACAGCTTCAGCTGTGTTAAATTTCACTGCCCTTCTTTCCTTTAGCATCAAGACAATTCATTAGCAAGACCCGTGTTAATCTATTCCTTTCAGTCTGCCTGTTTTTTGCAGCTGATAGATCTGCACACGTCACACTTCCATTGTTCCGGAAGGCTGTGCGCAAGTCACCGGAGCAGGTATTGTTTGTTACTGTGGTGACTAGACGCTGTAAGTAAACACTATGCCAACACATACTGTTGAATACTGTGTAGTGCGTACAGCGCAGAGTGAATATTCATGCTACCAGGCTAGGGGTTCAGAATGCTTTAACTGGAAACTGTTTTTGTGGTGGACTTGTAATTGTCTACCACCAATTAGTTCTAATAGGTCTCATAACATTCGCGAAACCCACGTCCAGTTCTTGTACTTAAGTAGTAGTCGCCTCACCACAGAGCTGTTACAGTACTGATGTATGAATCTGTGCAGGTGTGCTGTAACCACAGCTAAATTCCCAGTTTACATATTTACAATAATCTTAATTTTGTTCAATGTTTTGTTGTCATGTGTCTGGTAATGCTAATATTATTCCTGTATTGGGTTCCTGAAGTGTCTCAGTCTCCCTACGGAAATCAGCGCACTTTACAGCGCTGTTGACACAACCCGCGTGCCTAGTGAGCTACCCTTAGGAAATTTCAGACAGTGTGGTATTGGTTTGAAATTAGTAAACCCCGCATTTGGCTTTCAACGCCCGTTTTTTTGGCATTCAACCCACTACCCATGTTTAAGAATTCTTTTGATTGATAACTTGTAAACAACTTTTTTTTCTCTTTTTCATTTTTTCAGGAAGGTTTTGGGGTAGGATCGTTATTTGGAGCTCTGCACAAGACAATGTAGTATCAGGTGCACATACTATTTGCACCCAGTTTTGCATATCACATTTATTACTTTAACTGATCAAAATTCTCCGAGCATTTTGCAACCCCCAATTCCTCCGGGTTCATAGCTGTGCTGATGAGTAGGTGCTCAAAACTGGTCAAAAAACAGTTGTACACGTTATTCCCCGTTGCACTGGGGGGGGGGACCATTCGAAATATGGTAAAAAAAAAAAGCCTACTGATGAAATGCTTTCATATAAGTTACCAAAAAACTACAAAGTGGGGGCTCTAATCAGTATGGCTGAGCCAATATCCAGAAAAACAAAGTGAAAATGCCAGTACTGATGCAAAAGAATAATTAACAAATGTTTAAACACAGAACCTGAAGGAGTAATTCAAGACTGGGAGCTGATTAGTAGCTTTTATTATTTTGTTCAAAAGAACAGCTATATTTTAGAAAAACTTGTTCAAAAAGGTAGACAATATTACATGCTAAGTACAAAAATAAGAGATAAGGGAATCTTTCATCATATCAAACATGTCACAAGCATACAACATTCAACCATTCAGGAACAACAAGAAATTATAACGTGTGCAATATATTACAGTGACCAATATTTACAGTGAACGAACAGGCACAAGAATGCTGGAGAAGGCCACGGTCTGCAAAGTATTTTGGAGGGTATTACTAAAAAATTATATATACGAAAAGTACATTCCTTAAACAAATTCAGATATTCTCAGTTTTTTTGTTAAAGAAAAATGAACAAAGTAATGTACAAAGAGTAGTGATAAGTTGCTTATCACTACTCTTTGTACATTACTTTGTTCATTTTTCTTTAACAAAAAAACTGAGAATATCTGAATTTGTTTAAGGAATGTACTTTTCGTATATATAATTTTTTAGTAATACCCTCCAAAATACTTTGCAGACCGTGGCCTTCTCCAGCATTCTTGTGCCTGTTCGTTCACTGTAAATATTGGTCACTGTAATATATTGCACACGTTATAATTTCTTGTTGTTCCTGAATGGTTGAATGTTGTATGCTTGTGACATGTTTGATATGATGAAAGATTCCCTTATCTCTTATTTTTGTACTTAGCATGTAATATTGTCTACCTTTTTGAACAAGTTTTTCTAAAATATAGCTGTTCTTTTGAACAAAATAATAAAAGCTACTAATCAGCTCCCAGTCTTGAATTACTTCATATAAGTTAGGCATTTCAGCACTGAGAATGTGGCCGTATGCTTTTTTTTTTTTTTTTTACATAAACAGTGCTTGTATCCCGCCTCCATTTCCATGTATTTTCCTGTACAACATTTCTTGTTGAAATGCTTTGAGATGTGTGCCTAATTTATTTTCCCTTCACTAGATGTCCAGCTTGCCTCAGTGGCCGTGATGGGGCGGTTTCTGCTTTGCTGTGCAGGCATGGTCCCCAGTTTTGAGTGGGTCCCTGTGGGCGCTGCTGCTCACCCGTCCCCGTGGGACAGTACCCTCAAGGTCACCTTTATTTAGAGTGCAGGGTCGCCCCGTACTAAGGAGCCCTGGACGACACCGGAAACTGTATTCTGCTATGTGGTGCTGCTCACGGACCTCTTCCGGGTCACCGGGTGCCTAATATCAACGCCCTGAGCATGCCAAAAGCAAACATACGTAGCCCTTCCGTGTGCCTTTTAAAACCCGTTTAAGACTTGAAAACCCGGCGAGAGAGCTTGCTTAGCAGAGGGATTGATTTATCGACACAAGCCAGAAAGTCCTGCGCTATCTTCTGATCCTGCCTGCGGGCCAGATTAGATTTTACTTGGAGATTTCAGGTGCGCCTTTAATGAAGCCGGCGCAGACATAGCTGCTGGCTACGTGCAGCAATTGCCTTCGTCTTCTGGATGACACTGTGAAATTACCTGCGGAAGGAATGCATTGTGTCCGGAGACAGCGTATAAGCAGCCCCCGTTTATAAGCGCTCCCCGCCACCCCCAACAAATCACTTCGGTGCCTTTTCAGTCAATCGTCTGCAGTTTTAATTTCCTCTGCCTCTGAGACTGTCGGTGACTCACGCCTGCTACTTTAAACCCCTACTGTTTGTAGGAAGCCACAATGCTGGAGGCAGACGGGGCTGGAAACTGTAGTTCACTAGTTTCTGTGAGACTGAGCTATTGGGGAGGCAAGATGGCGAAAGATGGTCCCTACACGTCTCGATAAGAAACATGCAGAGTTTTTTTAAACCTGTCCTGATCTGGCAGAATCAAGACAACCCTCTTGAATTTGTGTGTCTTTAGGCCTCTTGCATGTGCTGCATAGTTTAAGCAGATCAACGTTGCCACTGCTTTTTAAAGTCACTGCTGCCACAAAGTAACCCCACACTGTTGTGCTCTGTCAAATGTTTCGTGCAAATGAGAACGCACTGCAGCAAAATGTGCCTCTCTCTTGATTTAGGTAGACTCCTATTTGGTTTGCTTACTGGACCCCTGTGCTGAACTACAAATCAGTTTCTGGTGGATGGAGAGAGCAAGTAGTCACCTCAGCTGGACACAAACCAACTGGTTATGATCGAAGGGTAACTAACTTAAGGCCTTTATATGCAGAATTGGCACTCCCTTCTTTACATGCGTCCTCAAATAGCATTCTTGGCAAGTTTAGCTCCTCCCGCCTTGACTGCGGCTTGTCTGGCTAGGCTACCTGCATAGTGCAAACAATGCAAACTGCATCAACAGTGTTGGCCGGTGGAACAAAGAGGACATTCTCTAGCTCGCTGATCCTGGCTCCTATTCATCAGCCGCTGGTGCATTAGTGTACAAAGTCTACAGAGACCTTTACACAGCACATCCATCATATCACAGCCCATCTTTAGCTTTTGCTAAATTCCTTAATTTAACTAGTAACTCAGTGACATCCCTCGGGGGCCGAGGAGCCACCCTTAGTGGCAAAGACTGCTTAGTAGAGCTCTCCACTTTGAACTCTGTGGGAAACGAAGCACCACTTATTCTTTTGGGCTAAGCCTAAGACTCCGCTGTTTCCCATGCTCACTAACATGCTTCACAACACTTTAGACCGTATCGTATCCCACACAGCCTGACCAGTGGTTAAAGCACCCTAAGTGAAATATTAAACTAACACTTCCCAAAAGCGCTGCAGTGCCATACTAATAACTACTAGCCCGGTGTCACAACTGATGTGTACTGTACACTGTATGCATTTGCTCTCATCCAATTGTACTTGATAACCTTATGCTTATTTGCAGTAATTTGCTGTGAAGTGATCAGAGTTGCCTGTTTAGCGCTACATAACACAGCAGAAATAAAAAAATACAAATTACATTTGAGCCAAGGCAAATCAGTAGAACGTTGCATTTGTTTGCAGCCCCGCCCCCCAAAATGGCAGATTCTGTTCTAATACGATTGCGCTACAAATTAAGGTAAAGCTGTGTGACATCAAAATCTGCTGCCAAAGAACAGTCATTTTGCTTCTGTGAGCAGATTCCAATTCTTCACAAAGATCTAGTCCCAATATCTTATCAGTACTAGACAGATGACATGTGACGTCACATTGTTTATCATCCTCGGTCAAAGTTTTAAGCAGTTGTCAACGTGTAAGCTTCTTGCATGCCATTGCTTGATTTTCAGTCATTACTATCACATCCTCCCTGCTCTTGAAAGCCACTTCTCATGTGGTTTGCTCTTATCCCCTCACCTTATCTGTAGCATCGTTCTTCAGTGATGTTCTCTGTTCTGCGTCTGCTGGTTGGTTCTTCGACCCCTTTTTATTGGGATATTTTATGAATGCTAGTGACACCTTTCTAATAGCAGTGTATAAAACTTATGAGACTCTATGCTTAAGTCTCAAATGGTCACCCACGCTCTAGTGCTGTTCCTCTCACTCTTCTCATTCACTGTTTACATTTGTTAGCCTTTTCCCAATGTACTTGTGGTCTAAACCATGTACCATTTTGCTTGTCCTTTCTGGTTTGTCTGCCTTTTTGTCTATATCCTTCCAGACATTCGGCATCCAGTCCAGTCCCAGGTGCAGTTGTTACGGTGAGACATTACTGACATTGTTGGGTGTGGAGCAGTACACCTATCTCCCTTTTCTGCTGGCAGTAGTCCAGTGCACCTCGCCCCATCCTCTTTGAGGTACTAACAGTGCTTATTTGCCCATGGGTGTAGGTAGTGGGACCGGCTCTCATTTTTTAGGTCTCTGCCTTATTTTTCGCCACCAGACTTTGACTCGGAGAAAGAGTTAACTTTCAGTAGAGTCTGATTTATAGGAAATCAGTAACAAAGGGAGAAAGCAGGAATAAAATCATCATGCAATGCAAGATTGAGATAAAGAGACACTGTGTAGGATGAAGCTCAAAATGATGCCTTATTATTCCACATCCCCAGTCTTTGGCAGCACATTCCAGTAAAATAACTTTGGGCCCGTGCACTTAAAAAAAAAAAAAACATTTTTAAGCATTATATGTCGACAAAAATCATAGTAATGCCATGTTTCCATTTGATCGGCCTTCAAAATCCTAATTTCCTTTTATATATGTCCCCCATTGTGTACTGCTCATTTTATTGACTATACCATAATGAAATGGCTCGTCACTTAGATTATTTAATTTAGGTTGCTGCATCCCATACCACTCTTGCTTTTTTGTAGTTATTCATTTTTTCAACCCCTCTGAGGTATCAGTTCTGTGACAGAAGTTCGTCACATCTGTGAATGGTCACGCCTTAGCTACCAGCTTCTTCAACATTGACATGAATGCATCGAAAAGCGTTGATCTGTGCACTAGTGTCTGTAGCACCTTATTTCCTCAAATTTGCTCTTTAATAATTTGTACTATCAATCGAGCAGTTCTAAGGCTGCTGACAAAGATTTCTTACTAACCTAATTGCTGCTACCCCTGTCTGCAGAATGGGCTAGCTTCAAATGCTTCACTGAAATATCACTAGTTAGATGTATTTCTAAGCCATGATCTGGTCCCACTTGTGGTAATTGGTCACTTGTGTTTTATGCATGTTGGGGTCTGTCAGTGATAACATAAAATAAGGCCCTGTGTCAAAATTCTTATATAAGTGGCTGGAAGTTTCTGACTCCTAATTGTTAGTTTTATCGGCGATCTTCTCCTTTTTATTGAGGTGAACAGAATCCTTTTGACAAATATGCCTTGAAGGTTAGCTTGGTCCTCATGTACATACATATCAGAGAAAATTACCTTAACGAAGATGCTTTAAACAATCTAAGATTGCTCTGGCAGCCTAAAGCATCTCCTTCATGAGACCCGTTGTAGCCATTTATTCCCAATGCACAGGCATCTGCCCTATTTCAGGACCACAGAAAAAATGGGCCGAGATGGGAATGTTAGTATTTGTTTCATTCTTTTTGTACGGTTTGTGTTGGGTAGCATTCTATATTGTTGTAGAAAAATCCATTCCTCCCTGTCATATAGTTGTATGTGCCGGGTGGCTGACATATGTGTGGTACCTTGCCCCAGCTGCTTGGTTTCGATTGCATGGTGTGCGTTGCGCGGGCGGCTTGTCTTGCATTATCTGTGGCAAGCGCTTTATTGGCTGCGTGCAGTCATTGGCCTCCTGAGCCCCTCAGTGCAGCAGTGCAAACACACTGTTGTTGGGGTGTGTGCTGAAGAAACCAATCGAATCCTGTGAAATCGAGAAGTGGAAGGGAGGCCTGAGATCAAAAGCTTGCAATCAATCTGCTGAGCGAGTGATAGAGAGAAAATTGATTTGCACACCCTTTAAGAGAACAGAATGCGGGCTGCACTTAATAAGCCATTTATCAAACTCAATGGCTTCTGCAGACATCCATTCATTCATCAGGGCAGCGCAGGCGGGACCGGTGAGATTCTCTATCACCTGCCTGCGCAGAAACCTCCAGAAAGTTACTAGAAGCAGAATGTGGGACATTCAAAAAAATGGCTAAGATATACGCAAATGGACTTTTATATTTTTGCATGAACCTGCATCCTTTGTTCTAGAAAACAAATCACAGGGGCATATTACCAACGATTAGCGATATTTATCGCTAACGAGGCTTAGCAACTAATTTTTTAACGCTAAGCATCGCCGGAAATTATCGCAGAGATAACTTGCTATTAGCAAGGTTTATCTCAGAAGTGATAAAAATCCCCGCGCCAACTGCCAAATGAGAGATTATTGCTGGAAAACCAACGATAATCTCTCGAAGTTTGGCGTTAGCTTGATGATAGGGGCTCACAAACTTAGCCATAATATCCACCTTCCCATAGGAAGACCAGGTGTAAAAAAAGCAGCGCTAACCGCGGTTAGCACTGCTTTTTTTTATCACTAACAGGGTTAGCGAAATCCTTGATAATAGGAGAAATGTCGCTTAACAACATTTCTCCTATTATTTTTCTCTGGAACGCCCCCTTTGCATCTCATTAGAGATGCAAGGGGAAGCGTAGAGAAAAAGGGTGCTAACATGCGAATTTGCGTGTTAGCACCCTGTTGCTGATAGGGAGATAATTTTATCTCCGCTTTCTTGGCTTTTAAAGCCAAAAAAGCGGCGATAAATCCCTTGATAATATGCCCCACAGTTCCTAATCCACTAGCTGCGCATAAAGCGAGACTGTCGAGCAGTTGTTTTTCATTGTTCTGTCAGTTGTTGCTCACCACAGAGCGAGGACATTGCTGCTCATGCGACTGCCTCATGGTGCTGCGGGAGGCTCTGCGAACACTTTATGCAGGCCTTCAGTACGACGCGCACATGTGGTTCTAAGCGCCTAGCTTCTCACGTATGACATCACTTAGGGATGCAAGACCCATACTTTTTATATTTCCAGACGTAGAAAATTAGTTGGAAGCGATGCTGTGGGGTGGAGGACATAACCACCTGGCTTGCCGGAGATGAAAGCTTCGAGCACTTCCTCCTAAATCTGTAACTAATGCTCGGATCTTCTGAAGACCTGGCTGTGTTTTAGATCAGGGATCCAGCTTCGGTCCCAGATTGCGCTACGTAAAACTGGAAGATCAAAAAGTTGGAATGATGCAAAGCAGAGCACTTTGGCGTTCACCCGCCTTTAATTCTCTCCTTGCGCTTCCTTCTTGGGATGCAGTGTATTACCTTCAAAGGGACGAGGTGATGATGGCTGGGGCAGGGCAACAATAAAGGAAACGGGGGGAGCTTGAGGCTTAACACACAGTGCTGCAGAATGTTGTGAAAGCCGCCGAGTTTGGAGCACCACTTCCTACAAATTCCTTGGGCCTGGGTGAACCCCGAAAGGAGGGGTGTGCTGGGACCCATGTCGCTCCTCTGAGGAAATGTTGAATTACAAATGTGCTACAAATCAGTTTATTGATCTTTCTGGGTTTTATTTTATAATAGGAAAGTGGAACATGTATTGAGCCAGAGCATTATTGTAAATAATGTACCCTTACAGCGAGTGTTTTAAAGAGTACGTGTGAGCCGGCTTCTAGTTGACCAGCTCTTTCCCCTCGTAGCTAAACTTCTAAGACCCTTTGATGTCATGTCCGTCCTTAACTTGCTTCAGTATAATAGAAATCAGAAGTACCATGAGCTTTCTTTCCTTCATGGCATTTCTTTATGTTGAGCTTCATATTCACATGCTGGTGAGTAATTTCAGTCATTACTCCGCTTTCTGATCTAATCTGGATAAAAAGCCGAAAGGAACCCACTGGATAATGCACATTGTTAGGCTCTGGTAACAAGAGGCATACATGTGTGCGCCACCAACTACTGAGCTGCCTTCCTGGCTTTTGCATGTTCTGGTCCTCTGCTACATATTGGGATTGCGAGCCCTGTAGACAGATCCAGATTTGGGTCCCTGGTACATGCCTTAACATGAAGATCTTTGCAAACTAGACAAACATGGCTGCATTAAAGGGTAGAGGGATTCTGGCACTAAATGTTTAGCATCCAGGCACTACAGCCTTACATCTGGTGTCGTCCGGCTCATCTGGCATGGATGGAGTCTCCTTGTTATAGGATACCTGCATTTGCCTAGTTGTGAAATCCTGTAGAATGCGTCCATGCAGGAGAGTTTTTAATTCTTCTCTGCTCTTGCCATTCTTGAGAGACGTGTTTGAGGGTATTCAAACAGCAGGCCCAGCACGAAGGACTCCAGACATTCACTCTCCATTGCAGGATTACCCGTGAGATTAGCTTCCTAGCAAGTCCCTGATTGATGTGCTGTGTAGTTTACCTCTTATGTGATGCCTTCCTTAGCTAGTCCCCGATTTGTGGGGCCAGCCTCACAGTTTAGGTTCAGGCACCTGACCATACATCTGACCTTTTTAATTGATATTGGGCCTGCATTAGCACAACAGGTTTCAGCACCTCTAAGTCATTGACAAATTTGAAGGACTGGTCCCACCAATGTTGGAAATGAGGCACCATCTAAAAATGTCAGCATCCTTGATTAAACCGTGGAGAAGAGCGCCCTAATAAATGTTGCCAAACTGTACATTTAATTAAGCCACAAATCGAGGTGTATCCATAGTTCACTTATTCTGTTTTTTTTTTCAGAATAGGAAGGAAATTATAGGACCGAAGAGCAATAAAGATACAACTCAGTTGACCGTCGGCGTCCAACGGCGCCAGCCCTGAGCTTGAATTGTAGTCTGTCCAAGGGAAATGTAAATGAGGCGTGTTTGTAATCATTGTATGTAGATTTTTCCATTTGTATATCCTGAAAATCTGGCATGGACCATCCCTCGAGGATTCCCCTGCAGTAGACTGATTGATTGAGGGATAATTAAGTCCATCAGTCAGAGATGTCGGAGCAGTTCAGATGTGGTCCAGTCCCACAGGGGTGATTGTGGACGCCTCTCAATCTGTAGATAGGTCCATATATCAGTGTCGTGATTAAAAGTCACCATCGTCCAGCTGATGCTGCTCAGAACAGGCACGCGTTGAGTGGCGCCTCTTTGGAACAGGTGCTTAGAGCTTTGCTGCTGCTTGTAGCAGCGAATATTTGAATCTTCTATGAACTATAATGGCTCCCAAGAAAGTGTGTGTGTTGAAAATCTCACTGCACAGCCATGTTCCTGGAAGCCGGCTCTCCGCTCCCCTTCCAGGTAAAGGTGCCCTCTGCTAATTACTGGCCCATTTTCTTTATAACTGTGAAAGAAAGATGCATATTCTTTTTCCAAAGCAGTATAATTATTTTAACAATATTCTAGTTTCTAATGTTTAATTCCTAGTTGTAGGAAAGTGGGTTAATATGTAGTGAGGCTGGTTAGGCTTCAGAGTGTAATAATACCAAGTTACCCCAAATAGGTCCTTGGATTTACACTAACAAATCCCTAGCTCAGTCCTGGTAGTGTGGCACAAAGCTGTCAGGCTTTACTAGAGAAACATGTGTTAAGCATTTCAGAATACCAACATCGAGGATAAGTAATTGACATGACTCAAAAGAAATCCGACTCCAATTTATAAAAATAAAGCAGATTTTTTTATATAGTTTTAGGCTCCAAATCAAACACAATTTGATATTGATATAACCAGATTGGTGGATTTTTAATGAAAATATTAATCTGCACATTTCACTCCTGGAAAACATTAATGTTGCGGTCGATAAGAAAGTGTATAGTGACAAATGGTCACTTGCAGGTTGAGTTCCGTGGGAATCACTGGAGTATAAGGTGAGGCGGGGACCAGGGTCAGGCAGTCAGTTGAATTTTACCTGGCTCCCAGGGCCCAGGTGCAGAGTAGTACTGGCTGTCCTTGGTGTTAACGCCTTAACCGCAGCGGTTTTTCTGCCGCGGTGCGGGCGTTCTATTAGGTGGGCGGGGCTCCATCGGCTAGTAGGCCGACGGGCGCACACAAGGGGTTAAAGACAGGAGCCACAAGCGCTGATTTTACTGCTTAGAAGGTGCTGGTGAGTAATGGGGTGCAAACTCTTGACAACGGGGCCACAAAGCCGTCGGGTTGAAGATGCTGCTGGGTGTGCTTGAGGCACAGCGTTGAATAAAGGTAGTGGTAATCTGGCTGGCCACCAACAAATTTTGGTAACAACAAGTTGACCCAATGATCACTTCGATGTCCTGGAGTCCGGGTGAAAACTGTAGCCACCTGAAACTTGCTGGAGGTCAGGACTCTGTTCCCCACAATGCACTAGACCATTTACTTTTGGGTGATTTCCTCAGCGGGCTCTATGGCCAGTGATCCTTTGGATCCGGTCGCGGTTCTTGCCTGCAGCCTACATGGGATATAGTATCTGTAGCCCACAGGGACATCTTAATGAATTTGGGGGCCTCCTTTTGGAACAGCTTGAATTTATGTTATAATTTCAGCTCTTTCATGTTCTCTTTGGCCAGGTCACTGACAGTGCTCAGGCACACTGGTCCAAATTCAAACTGTGTTTACATCTTATATTCAGGACTAATGATGTGTGTTTTTAATATTGTATTTGTAACAGCAGTAGCTCAGTAATATTACTGCAAACAATCGCTGTGACACCCATGTGTAAGGCTCCTGTTTTGATCTAAAATAAACTTTTTATTGATGTTGCATGAAACATAAACACACATTTCTCTGCAAAATGTCTGTTATAGACTCTCACATATCATCCACATTAAAAATAAATTAAAGGAAAATGGCACTTAAAACAATCTAAGAATTATTAAAGGTCATCACAGCAGAAAAGAGCTGGCTCTATCAGGTCCCCCCTGAAAGGCTGGGCCCTGGGCAATAGCCCACTTTGCCCATGCCTTAAAATGTCTCTGCTAGTCCAAGAGAGTTCTGGGTTGACTTTGTCTTGCGGGCGGGCTCCTCTTTATTTTGGAACTATTCTGTGGTCCAGGTCGAGTCTCAGTCATGCAGTTACAGGTTGTTTGCCACATGTGCAGTCTTTTGTGCCTTTTTTGTGTGCAGGTCCTGAGGTGACAGACTCTCGTCTCGTTTATCCTTTTGTTGCAAGTTGACCAGATCTGAGGTTCTGGTGCCAGGGAAACTCTTTAAATCCCAGATTTAGGGGGTCCAGGAGTGAGGGAGCCAGTAGCCAATGGGCTACTAGTTACTGTGGCTAATCCGTCCATGAGGTACTACTTTGGGGAGGGTGCGTGTGGCACCTTGACGCAAAAAACTATTTTCTTCCACTTCAAAAAAAATGTCAGACCACTGCTTCCGCTGTCCAGAACAGTTAACTCAGCCTAGGAGTGTGGTTAGCCTTCTGGGGGTTAAATGCCTCCTGACTACCTAATTGTTCCACCTGCCTGGGTTGCAAATGTGCCTGGGGTAGGGGGTTGCCATTTTAAGCTTTTGGGAGGAAACCTAGAGATGGTGGGAGCTTTGAAGCTCATCCCCTTGATATGCCATTACACTAGCCATCCTGTCAGGGTGGGAGGTGATACCTCGTACCCAGGCAGGTCTTTGTTTCTGACTCCTGAGAGCATTCACACCTCCTGACAGGGGGTCATATTCCTGTTCTGGTGGCAGCAGCTGCAAGCTTTCCTACAGGGCATTGGAGATGCTGGGGCAACCAGGTAGGCAGCCTTCAAGGTAGCCACCTGGGTGCACGTCACATGAAATCTGACTTTGGGGAAAAGTCTGGTATGATGCGACAAGTTGTTTGATACCAAACATAACACTTTTCAGTGGGATCATAATGGAGCTGGTAACATGGGAATGCCAAGGGGTCAGCCCATGTTATCCTATGGGCCCTCCCTGAGCACTTCTAGTATCCCCTACTGTAATACTATAGGGGAATATAGGCTTGCACTTATATGTCCACACCTTTTAATATATTGCACCGTCTGCGCTCAGGTGGCCTACCTTAAGGATGATTGGCACATATTAACAATAGTGCCGTGACCTTGCCACTCACGGAGAGGGCAACGTTTAGTTTGAGCAGTTTGCACTGCTCATTCAATCTGCAATGGCAGGACTGCTGTCATCTTTTAACTTGGGTCCCTCATGGTGGCACAATCTCTTTTTCAGGCCCCGGTGACCCCTTTAACTCCCGTGCCCTGGGTACCACTGGTACCACTTCACAGGGACTTATAAGTGGTTTAAAATCATTGCCAATTGGGGTTACTAATTCACATTCATCATATTTTAGGACGTCAGCACTGGCACTTGTGCCTGGTTAGCAGGTTCCATTGCACTTTTCAGAGTAAAAAAACACCCGCATTGGAGAAAAATGTGTGGGGCTGATCATACAAAAAGGACACCTACCTACACTAGTCAGTAAGATAGATGCTATCTTTAGTGTGTGAATTCAGCTCCTTGATATGAAGTGGCTTTGGAGCTTACATGTGCAAGTATCTGCAGAATGATGGTCAAGATTACAGTGATATCCCAGTTTGTATGTAGGTGTTGAGAGCTGTGGGAACTTTAACTTGCTGTAGTCATCCCAGTATATCCATGTAACCTTACTCGTTCGCCCATGTTCGTAATTATACATCTTGGATGACCTTGAGTGGACCTCTGGAGCTAATGCCCGTCTGTCTACAGTTGCAACTTAGTCTGTTGTGTGACATCTAATGATTTTTAATATTGTGCATAATATAAATCTCAAGCTAATCAAAGGTTTGTGAGTGGGACGTGTCCACAGAGTCATAATTGCTGCATCACAGTGTGAGTGCAGAATAGGAGTCTCCCTACCCAAGGCCTCCAACAGCCAAAAATGACAATACAAGCAACTTCTTCTTTCCCTTCCACATAAAACACTGATTCCACAGGACACGGGTTAGCTATTGTTTAACATATACAAAAATATCATAGCACAATACTGTATGCTTTTTGAGGTATGGTTGGGCATGTGCAAGCAGGGTTAGCCACCAGTGCTCCTTGATGCTTGCATCAGTGTGAAATATACTTTTTAGAACTGCTGCACGCAGCTTTTTTTTTTTATTTTTTTTTACACTTCATTGTAAAATACCCTTTTAAAATAGAAGTTATTCTCGTTCTGAGCTGCCTAAGTCATTCAGTGCAAGTGTTTCTTGCGGTTTAATATTATTTGAAAACAAGTGTTGCTTGTGCTGTTTTTGTGTTGGTTGAATCCCCGGACCATGAATGTAGACAAAGAACACCTATTAGTGCCTCATAAAAACCATTGACAGAGTTTCTTTTCAGTGCAGTCACTAATAGAGTTTGGAACAGTAGTGGCCAGTAAGTTGACTGAGTGGCGGGAGGAGGTGGGGGACACACAAAAAAAAAATACTTTTCTGCTCTCTGCATTGCGCTCCTCGCTTCTCCAGTCACAGGCTCCCAGAGTGCCCTGCGGCCAATCCAGACGCTGCTTTCATGGTGCTGACAGCAGCATCGGGATTGGCCTGAGTGCTGATGATTTACTCCCCTACACAGACTTGGGGCCTGTGCCTGCTCTCTCCAACTCAGCAGTGGGGTTGTAGAGCGCTGTGAAGGCAGTGCCCTACACTGCTCCTCCAGCCTATCACCACCCTGGCCGCGCCCCCAAGCCGTGGCTCGAAGAGAACAATAAAATGATAATAAACGAGAGTTTATCATAGTTTTATTTTTCCAGTGGTTTGGAAGGTGGTGGCACGTCATTGCAGCATGGGACTATGCCCAAAGCGACTTCACTGGTTCACAAATCGTTCCAAACAATGCAAAACAATTTCCATAACCGCTTGACCAAAACCCTCCTTTGTTTTCTTGATCGTTTATGTTCAAGTCTGCAATGGCCGACTGGTGCATCTGGCGTTGTCTGTAGTAATTTGTTTGATGTTAACCCTGCTCACCCATCTTTTCACACCCCATGTAAAGTTATTCTGTTTTTTAGTGACTGTAGCCTGGATGTATAAAAGTTGTCTTTAATCAAAAAAGTTTTTATGTGTGGTATTTTGAAAAGTACATATCAGCTTAACGCACAACACAGGTCCAACAAACGTGGTACAATGAGATGGTCAAAGTGAAGTATAGATGGACCAGAGGCCGTAGAAAAAACTGTTCTTTGCTCAGAAGATGGGGAAATGTTCTAAATAAAGCCAAGAAACGAGTGAGCATACATTTCCAAAGCTGGGTGTGGCCTGGGACTACCATAATCCTTCAGCCTATGACATTGGTTTATTACGAACGGGCCAGGGGATGCACTGTCATTTCTGGTTTGCCTGTCACAACTTGGGGACAATGGACTGTGCTCTCTGTTTTATATGGTGTCCCATGCTTCCCTTCTCTGTTATAAGCCCACTTACATCAATACTTTCCTTTTGCTTCTCGTTTCAGCTTTCCCTATCTCTTTACGGCCCTCATTTCTTTCTGACACGCTCTCACTGCCCTATTTCTCTAGTTTGTGGTTACGTTTTTTCGGCCCAGTTCCTTACCCGATTCATAGATTCTCATTCTCACTAGCCTCCCCTTAGTTTTCCACTTTCCCCCCAGTTGCTTTAGTTTCTCTTCCATTAGATGTGCTCCTACTTCTGGATCTCTAAAGTCTCCCGTATAGATTTATTCTGTCTTCCCCTAATTCCCTAGATCGCACTACTTTATCCCTCTAATGTCCCCACGACACTCTCTAACTTCCTCCCCTACTCGTCTAGATTCTACTCTCCTAGTATCCTAACTGCCCTTCCTAATAATTTTATTTACTCCTCCTCGTGTCCTCCTTTCTCTCCATCTTTCTGCTACGTTATCCTTTCTTTTAATTTTCCTGCTCTTTCCTTTTTAGCTTCACATAATGTTTCATCTTCTGTACCTTATTCTCGTTGGGTCCTTTTCCAATTCCATTTCGTTGTTTCCAGGTTCACTGTCTTTCCCTCTAGCTCCCCTCTTGATTTGTTGCCCATCTTTTTTTATCTTTACCCATCTCTCCTCTCTTAAGCAACTTTTCCCTTTTCCCTTCGTATTTCTTCTACCTCCTTCTCTCTTGGGCCTGTCCTCTCTCTCCCTTTCTGGCACCCGCTGAGCTCTGCAGATGTCGTTTTTGGCTTCCACAGGCAGCACTTATGAGAGGCCCTGTCCCTCGGGACCGCGCAGAGCACAGACTCCAGCAGGGGCAGCAGCCCTACATCTAGGACAGGCTTAAGATTCATATTTCATTAATGTGCACCACTTCCAGGGGAGTGATGATTTCCCCTCTTAGTGGCACATGCATTCCCGGTGCATCCTGGTCCTAGAGGGCGAGGGAAGGCTCCGGGAGTGACTTTAATAACCAGGGAGTAAATAATAATAATAAAGGATTTTGTAAAGCGCATGGTTACGCCATCTCGGCGTGTCCCCGCGCTGCAGTGAGATAGGAGAAGGCAGCCCAGCCTGCGTTACACGGCGGCTGCGGGATTAATTCGAGAATAAGTAGGTTTTAAGCTCTTTTCTGAACTTAAGTTCAGAGACCTCCATCCGGAGTTTTGACGGGAGTTTATTCCAGTTCTGAGCTGCCAAGACCCGGAAGAATCTGCCTCCCATTCAGGGCCGGACTGGGAACTGAAAGCAGCCCTGGCAAATTTCAGAAAACCAGCCCCCGTCCGGTGGGTAGCGAGCGAGCGCAGCGAGCGAGCTCGACCGCTACTAGGGGGGTTTGGGGGGGTTCTCCCCCCAAGAAAATTTTGGAAAACGACAGACCAAAAGGCTGCCTTTTACAGCACATTTTTCATTACATATTCAATTGAATCAACTTTCAAAGTACAGTAAATAGTAGATGATGACCTTAAAGAGCACCAGGTTGGCCACCCAGTCAAATGTACCCATAGACATCCTTTCAGAGAGCATCAAAAATAGACACAAGTAGTGAATCAGAGAGAGCAAAGTAAAAGTGAGACCAACCCCCACATGGTGTGTAGCGAGCAAGCACAGTGAGCAACCACAACTAGAGGGAGTTTGGGGGTTGAACTTGTCCCCCCCCCCCCCCCCCCCCCAAGAAAATTTGAGAGACAGAAAGGCCAAAACAAAGCATTTTTCAACACATTTTTCATTATATATTAGATTGTATTAACTTTTAAAGCATGGTAAATTGTCACTCATGTTGTCACAAATTAAGCACTGATGTGATGTCGCATATGAGCACACAGGCCACTGACGGAGGCCAGAAACTGTGGAAATGTCACACATAAGCACCAAGGCACTGACCCAGGCCTGGTCACACCACCAGGCCTGTAAGCATGTAAACGTCACATATAAGCACCCAGGCCGTAAGCATGGAAATGTCACACATGAGCCTCCAGCTCCAGGTCACTGAGGCCAGCAACTATGGAAATAGCACACATAATTAAGCACCCTGGCCTGAAAGCATGGGAACGTCACAAATAAGCACCCAGGCTGACAGAAGGCATGGAAATGTCACCCTAGCCAGAAAGTTTGAAAAATTAACACAAAGCCCTGGCCTTGACATGACACATCTTTAAATAGCCTACTTAAGTGGGTGGCACAGTAAGTGTTGCAGGTCCACTAACAACATTTAATGTACAGTCCCTGGGTACATGTAGAACCACATTTCTAGGGACTTACAAGTAATTTAAAATTGCTAATTTGGTGTAAGACAATTTTACCATGTTTGAAAGGAAAGAGAGCAAGCACTTTAGCACTGGTTAGTGGTAGTAAAATGCACTGAGCCCTAAGAGCCAATAAAAATGGCCTTTTTTAATGCAATAAAGCAGATGAAACCGGATTTTAATTTAGAGGAATCTGAGGCCGACAGAGACTTATCTAACCATGTCTCAGCAGTCAGTATGAACAATATGTATCTAAAAAACATTTTACATGTGCTAATGGCGCTGGGACTTTTTCTGTAGCTTCTCCTTTTCCGCCCAGCTGTTTCAACATCTACAACGTGCTCATCTGTAATTCACATGCAAACAGTGAACGGTCATTGGGGTATGGGCGACATGCCGGAAGATATCGACTGGCTTCAAAGCTGTACCACACCCTGATCATGGAGAAGATCTCAGTTACAGTAAACCACCAGCTGCAACAGTTTGAGAAGCAGTAGGGCCCCTGCGTGAATTTTCTCACAAATGCATTTTGAGAACTCTCTTGCCAGATATATCTATGAGTGATGCACCTCACAGACCTGGGTTACTGTACAATGGTGTACCTGGACCTGCTCCTAAAGGGCAACATGGATCCTTTATCAAGCTTATGAGTGAACAGGACATCTTTCTTGTCATCTCTCTATACTGTCTCCTCCCAAATTTCAATTATTCACCCCTTTCCTTTCCCTTCTCCCCAGCATTTCCTGGCTTTAATGGCGTCACTGGGTTTTAGATACAACACTGGCCTTGTAACCATAACATACATTATCAGTACAATTCAGTGATCTTGTGTGTGGGGGGGTCGCAGTGGTGGGCATTTACTGTGGTACGGTAAATATGGTCCCATTCTCAACAGATCAGTATTACAATTATTCAGAGATAGCAACAAGATTGTTGAGCAGGCAATGCAATGCAAACTGTAATGGGAACGTTTTGAAAAGTTAGGTAGAAACTACAACGCGGAAGGCCGGTGTTATTTCTACAAGGCTGCGTTTT
The DNA here is from genome assembly GCF_964261635.1 of Lissotriton helveticus. Taxonomy (NCBI): domain Eukaryota; kingdom Metazoa; phylum Chordata; class Amphibia; order Caudata; family Salamandridae; genus Lissotriton; species Lissotriton helveticus. Next base: position 2,077,178,324 of record NC_136059.1, on the reverse strand, counting down.
TTCTGCTACTGTACGGTACAATCAATGCCTCTTAAGTGATGGATGTGGTCTGGCCTCAGGCTCTCCTTACTGCATCATGATGGTTTATTTATACCATTTTGGAGTGAGTCAGTGTAAAATTGCTGAAGATTTCGCGTATTTGTTTGATTACATATTTGACTGCCGGCCTCAGCGAGGTAGCAGTACTGATGAGATAAACAACAGTGCGGAAATAGAAGCCACTGTTTCGGGGCAGATCACAGATTATCTTGTTGAATCAATCAATGTGCTGCATCAACATGTACAACCGCTTAAAAAGATGCAGCGTATAGAAGTGGCATATGCGGTCCCTCCATCCCTCCCCTTTAGATACTGCTGTGCAGCACCAGTACTCTGAAACAATCTGAATATTGCGTGTTATTCCAGTCGCTCTTGCTTCTGTGTGGTTATTCTAGGTGTAGAAACAATAAAAAATGTTAACTAGCTACTGAGCGCACAGCAAGTAAAATGAGTTGCTATCTGAAGCGCCTGGAAGATTACTAGGAGAGTTTGAATTATTTATGCTGCATGGAATCTCAAATTATGTGTCATATTATTCGATGAAATAAGCATTGGCTTTATTATGTAAATACATTTACATTTCCTCATTCAGGAGAGAGCGGAGTTCTATACAGAGCACACGGGCACCTTAAGAAATAGCTCTGGAATAAAAGGTTTTATTTGCTCATTGAGTCCCAGTTATGGGGAAACGGATATGTTATGTAACTTTTTTTTTTTTTTTTTTTTGGGGTTCAAACTGCTTTGTTGGAGAAAACAGAGTATGGTACACAGCTCGATCCGCCTACAACCCGGAGGCCGGCAGCAAAAATTATGAACAGTACACAGCCCAGAAGCCGGCATCCCGGGGGCCCGGCGGCGTATAGGAAAACATACAGGACGCTGGTTCTGCAGCCCGGGGCGTAGGACAAGCAAGGATGAGCAGCAGTTGAACAGGGTGTTGTAGTCGAGAGATGAAATCCCTCTCCTTTTTTTTTGTTTTTTGTTGTCAAACAGGAACCAAAACTTCCCAACTTAGGTAACAACTATGAGGCTGTATAAGACTGTGTGAAAGTTCCAATGAAGGGTGGTGTAGCAAGGCGGGTCAGGCAGGCCGCAGCCCATGGGGGAGCTAATGTCCAGGATTGCAACCCAGTGAGGCAGAGGTCTGCAAAGGTGCATCCCATAGAAGCATGAATTATAACGGGGTGTCACTCAGCAGTAGTGTGAGGCGTGCTGTGGATGCAGAAAAAATAGGATATGCATGCCCAATCATGAGGGGGGTGTGGGTCAGGCCAAGAGAGAGCGGCCCAGGTCATTCAGGACGCTGCAGGGGCATGAGAGTGCATGGGGACAAGGAAAGTCAGACGATGCAGGAGGTATTGACAGGTTGCGTTCCGGGAGGGACGTCAGCGCATTGAGGAGGGGGAGGCAGATCATCCGATCGTGCATCGTCATCCGAGCGCGTGAGCAGGTAGTGCATCAGAGGTTCCCAAATATCCCTGGGCCTACAAGAAGGGGGTATCAATTCAGCAAAAGTAGTGTGTTGGTCTTGGCAATAAGTCAAGTCCGTAAGCCAGTCCTTAAATTTGGGCGCCCTTCCTCTGCCCCAGCGACAAGCAACCCGTCTCTTGGCTAAGAGCAAGGCGGTGTCAACAAATTTCCTGCATCCTCTAGGCAAGTGCACTGTGTATCCGAGGATGGCGATCAAGGGGTCAGCGGGCACCGTCTCACCCACCATCTCCGCGATAGCCTCCACAACCAGCTGCCAGTAATGAGCAACCTGGGGACAGTCCCATGCCAGGTGTAGGAAATCAGCATGGTCAGCATGGCAGCGTTCACATCTGTCGCTGTCAGCCAGCCCAAACCTATATTTCCGAGCCGGAGTATAGTATATCCGTTGAAGGAATTTGTAGTGAATAATTTTCAATCTGCTGCTAGCGGAGACGCGAGCGGTGAGCGTGCAACAGTAGTTCCACTGCTCATCGGTGACATCGAGGGCAAGTTCAGCAGCCCACCGTAGCCGAGCATTGGAGACCGGTTCCGGAGCCGCGCTTCGGATTTGGCGGTAAAGACCAGAGACCAAGTGGGTCCCGTCTTGTGATCCCAACAGGAAATGCAGTGGCGCTAGGGTCTCAGGTTCATTGGGATAATCAGGTAAGATGCCCCGCATCCCCGCACGTAGCCGAATATAGTAAAAGAGTTCAAGGGTGGTGTGTACCTGTGCCTTAAAGAACAGTTCCTTAGTCTTGAAACTACTCTCATGGAACAGGTCGCCCCAGCGGGCGATGAGTAACCTATCACATAATTGACGGAAACCTCGTTCCGACAAGAGAGATAATTGCGGGTGATAAGTAAGCGGTAATTTGGGAGAGTAGGGCATCGGACACGACAGGTGTCTAGCGATGCGACGCCACGCATCTAATGTGCAGGAAACTGAGGTATGCGCAGTGGTGATGGATGTCTCAGGACAGTGTAGCAGTCCGTTGAGTGGTATAGGGTGCACAATCCAGTCTTCCACCGCTATGTGTGGCATGAAAGGAGTTGGAGCCATCCAATGGTAGGCAAAGTGTGCCTGTGCACATTGGTAGTAAGTTTCAAAATTAGGGATGTCAAAACCTCCTCTATCGTAGGGAAGGGTCAGCGTCGACCATTTTAAGCGGGGGGATTTGCCGCCCCAGAAAAGTCTGCGCAGCTCCGCACGGAGCGTCCTGAAGAAAAAGGCACCAGGGTAGTAGGGGATATTGAGGAAAAGATATAGGAAGCGGGGCAATATCACCATTTTTATAAGTGAGGCTCTTCCCGCCATGGAGAGTGGTAGCGTGACCCACCTGTCCACTGAAGCCGTTAATTTGGTCACGGCCACTCCATAATTGGCACGGAGCGTCTCATCTTTATCGCGAGATATGCGAATTCCCAAATACCTAAGATCATCACTACACCACTCCAGTGGGTAATCGAGAGGGAAGGCATGCACCGCATCCGTGAGGGGGAAAAACTGCGATTTTGCCCAATTGATGTGGACACCCGACACCCCTCCGAACAATATGAATTCTCGAAGCAGGGGATTGAGATGCGTCTCGGGATGTTTAACGTAGAGCGTGATATCATCAGCATAGAGGGAGACATCTATTTGCCGCTGCAGGCAGTGCACTGCCCCCGCTCGGTGTAACTGCCGTATACGACAGGCGAGTGGTTCGACCGCGATGGCAAATAGCAGGGGAGAGAGCGGGCATCCCTGACGGGTGCCTCTAGTGAGTGCAATTGGTTGTGACAGGCGGCCATTGATTAGCACCCTCGCCGTCGGGTCCGTATACAAAAGTCGAACCCAAGAGAGAAATAATTTGGGGAAACCCATGCTGGCTAAAACCGAAAACAGGTATGGCCACTCGATCGAGTCGAATGCCTTAGTGGCATCTAGGAACACGGCAGCGATAGGGGTGTCGGGGTGGACCGTGCGAAGCAAGGTAAAAAGGGTGCGAAGATTATGGGACGTAGATCTTCCTGCCACGAAGCCAGACTGATCAGGCAGGACAATCCGGGTCATGAGCAGCGACAGCCGGGTAGCTAAGACTTTGGCCAGTATCTTAACATCGCAGTTTAGAAGGGACAGTGGACGGTACGAATCGCAAGTGGCAGGGTTTTTATCCGGTTTCAGAAGGGAGGTGATCGCCACTTCACGCATAGAGCAGGGAAGTATCCCATCGGCCAGTGATTCCGTGAAGACCTCACTGAGCACCGGTGCCATTATGTCAACATAGGTTTTATAAAATTCGACCGGTAAGCCATCGAGCCCCGGCGCCTTGCCATTCTGAAGGGACATGATGGCCTCACGGATCTCATCCAGCTCGAAGGGAGCCGCAAGAAACTCCCTGTCCCCATCGCTGAGCCAGCACAGCGCCACATCGTTAAGGTAGGCAGCATATGAAGTGTGTACCTGTGCTGTAGAAGTATAAAGTGAAGAGTAGTGTGCTGTGAATGTGGATAGTATCTCTGCCGGGTCCCTGACAGCCGTGCCGGTGTCATCAATAAGCTCCAGTATAGTGTTGTGCACCCGTGGTGGTCGTGTGAGTGCAGCAAGCACTTTTCCGGGCCTATCCCCCTCACAATATCTCCGGGCCACCCAGTGTTTACCCCGGTATTTCACCTCCCTGGCCGCCTCTTCTTCAAATTTTGACAGTGTCTCTCTAAAGGTGGCGTGTAAGTGTGGGTCAGAATCCGTGATCATGCGGTGTTCCAGAGTCCGCAGTTCGCGTTCCAGTGTAGAAATGGACTGCAGGATATCACGCAGCACCCCATGACTTTTGGAGATGCAGAAGCCCCTGATGGTGACCTTAAAAGCCTCCCAGATGTGCTCAACTGACTCTACCGAGCCCTTATTTCTAGGGAAGAAATCTGCTATCTCCTCCCCCAGTTCAGTGCAGAAGACATTGTCCAAGAGTATATCAGGACGCAGTCTCCACTGAGGTCGTGGATTGTCCCATCCGGGAATGCTGAATTGCATAGACACAGGACTGTGATCGGAAAAGGTTCTAGGAAGGTGCTCTACTCTTAACAACTCTGCAGCAGCTTCTCTGTTAACTAGGAAGTAGTCAAGTCGCGCCCATGTCCCAGTGTGAGAGGTAAAGTGTGTCCCTTCCCGCCCCTGGGAATGTAGATGTCTCCAGGCATCCAAGAGACCACCCTCCTCCATGATTCCCTCCAGCGTCTCCCTGGACCTGGGCTTGTAGGAGCTGACACCATCCGCCCTATCCATGGGGGGCACCAGTGCGAGGTTGAAATCACCACCCCATATAACATGTCTTGCCCCAACAGCTACAATCTTCCCCCACAATGTGGAAAAAAAGGCAGGAGTATCAACATTCGGTGCATACATAGATACAAATACATAGACATCGCGGCCAACCCTTCCCCACAGTAAAGCATACCGCCCCTCCCTGTCCATTGCCTCTCCGAGATGATGAAAAGGCACTCCGCGGGCAATAAGCACCGCAACCCCTCTGGCATAGGTCGAGTAAGAGGAAAAAACACGGGTGCTAGCCCATTTCGTCGCAAAAGCGGCAGCGCCCTGAGCAGGCAGATGCGTCTCCTGCAACATAACAACTTGTACATGATGTCTGTTCAGATAGGCAATGACATTTCTGCATTTCTTAGCATTGTTCAGCCCCCTGACATTCCACGATAAGCACGTCAATCTAGTATTCGCATTCGATACCGCCATGGGTGCAGAAAGTCTATATGTGAAAGTGACCTAGCAGGCCTAATGACAGTGCCCCGGCCGCCCCGCCCCCACCCAAAGAAACACCAGTTCAGCAGATAAAAATACAGTCTAAGCAACAGAAGCCTCGTAAAATCCAACCTCCCCCCACCCACCCCAGCATCCCAAACATGCCAGAAGCCATGGATCCCACCCTCGCAATCCCGCCCCCACCCCCCTTTCAACCGCAAAAGCAACTCCAAAAAACACAACCAAGTAATGGGGAACACCCAGTAGGGGTAGAGCATAGAGTGCGCACTGCCACTACCTGGTCCTTAGCTCCAGTACTGTACCACCCTCGGTGGAGACTAAGGCCAAGGGAGTGGTCCTTGGCATACATTACCACTGGGGTGCAGTGTCCATGCAGGTCCATCGTTCTCACAGCACTCCAGTCACAAAAGTTCTATACGCTGATGGAGGGCCATCCGTTGTGGCCGGCACTGTGCATTTACCATGCAAATATAGTTAATTATCTTGTTGTCCAGGGGGTAAATCAGCATTCTCCAGGTCCTCTGCAGGCACATTTCCGCCTCTGCGCGTTGTTCGGACCGATTTTAAAAAGTCCTCGGCCTTCTGCGGGTTGGTAAAGAAACGCTGTTTACCCTGATGGGTAATTCGTAGTTTCGCCGGATAGAGGAGGGCGTAGTCAATTTGGGCTTCCCGCAACTTTTTCTTTACGGGCAGAAACTTGCGCCGTTCGTCCTGGACCATCGGCGTGAAATCAGGATAGATTGAGAACGTAATCCCATTATACTGCAGTGATTTCTGAGTCCGGGCTGCCCTGAGGGCCGTGTCGCGATCACGATAGTTCAAAAGCCGCGCTATTATAGGCCTAGGAGGTAAGCCAGGCTGGGGCACTGGTGCCAGTGATCGGTGGGCCCTCTCCACTATAAACTGAGGAGAAAAAGCGTCCTCTCCTATGGACCCTTTAAGCAACTTTTCCACGTAAAGCTCCATTTTGCCCGTGGCCGTGGATTCCGGCACGTTCGTGATGCGCACGTTGTTGCGGCGGCTTCGTGCCTCCAAATCTTCGTTCTTTGCCGCTATGACACGTAGCAGGTTGTCCATCCTGGCCAATTGTGACGTATGGGTCGCGGTGGTGTCTGTATTGTCGGAGATCCGTTGCTCCGCAGCCGTAATGCGTTCCTCATGGCGGTCAACCTTGTGCACAAGGGCATCCAATCGGGCCGTGACCCCATCCACCTTCTCCACGACAGTGGCGAAACCCTGCCGCATCTCTTGGATCAGGCTTGTAAGATCCGCCGCCGGGGCCGGGGGCGGGGGGTTGGATTGTGGGGAAGATGTGCTCGGCCCTGGGTTCATCTGCGTCGATTTAGCGCTCTTGCGCGCGTTATCAAAGCTCAGTTTAGGCTGGCGATTCTCAGGTCGCCCCATGGCAACTCCCAGCGACGAACCACAAATCCGGACGGGCAGTAGCAGGGCAGTCCGATAGGAGTACAGGCCTCGTAAGGAGTGGGCGGTCGGGGGTGGGCAGGCGGATCCAAACGCAGCACGATCTGATAGAGCAGAGCAGGAGAAACGTCGCTGAGCCCCTCCGGTGTGCACCCCCCCAGGCCCTAGTGAAGCGCCCGTGAGCGTCCGAGCAGAGATATGCAAGCCTCGTTGAGGTCACTAGCTGTGTTGGGCCTATGGAGAACAAGTCCCAGGCATTAGGGTCTACAGCAGCCCTAGGTCAACAGGATCCAGGTCAGCAGGATGGGCAGCGTCGGTCAGTAGCGAGATAGCGTGTCTCACGGGAAGCGCCTCACAGGGGGGTAACACAGGGCCTCCACGCAGGGCAGAGATACAGCAAATCTTCAGCCAGACAGGGCCATCTGGCGTGGAGACGGCGCAGGGGTCCGCAGGCAAGGAGCACGCTCCAGCGGTAAGTGCCAGCGCGGCGGGGCAGTCCCCAATCCCTGCAGGTCCGCCAAGCCGCGCAAGCCGGCACCGTCAGTGAAGCGGGGAGCAGTCCGGGCAGGTCGGAGCTCCGTCCGGCATGTGAAGAGCAGCCCCCCTCCTAGCACCAGCATTGAGGGTCTAGCGGCGATCGGAGGAGGGGGGGGGGGGCGATCCAGCCCGAGGCAGGGCTCACAGTCGTCTCCTACCTGCGCAGCGACCGCCGCACTCCTTCTCAGTGGGTCCGCAGGCCGTGGCGACGAAGAGCGGCCTGCAGCCTCGTGGCGATCCCCAGGGTCGCGTGAATATGGCAGCCGTACCGGCGCTTGCCTCAGTTCCAGTGGCAGAGTCGGCGACGCTGCAGCTGCCCGTATCTTCGGCTCTGGTGCACGCAGAGCCTCCAAATTTGGACCGGGTGTGGAGAACGATGCTAGGACACAGGATAAGAACTTTTGGGGTGAATCAGCACCCCGTGGCGCAGGATCAGTGGAGGATCTTGTACCAAGGGACGGGAGCTGCGCGTCTAGGCAGCCATTCCGTAAGCGCGCCCTCTAGCGCCCCCGGATATGTTATGTAACTTAAGGCTAATTTGATCTTGATTAAAGAGGCAACTACTTAAAACTGCCTCATTTAAGATGTATTTAAATCCAGAAACTAGGGGCCATGCACGAATAAACAGTTGCTTTCTATCGCGGTTTCTATCGTGCTCATTAAGAAATAACTCCTCAGGCCGCCTAGCTCAGTGCAGTAGCGTGTGTGGCAACTGTGGCACTCGGAGACACGTTTAGGATTTTAGCTCTTTGACCTTTCAAAAGAAAGTTGGACACATTTGGGGTTCTTTTCGGGTGCACTTTCGAGATACCGGCAGGTTACTTGGAGAAGTGTCCAATAGCAATTGGTTTCATCATGACAAAGATACCTTTACTGGAAAAGTATTACTTCTTTCCTCCCCTTTAACATTGAAGAGGACTATTTCAGCTTTAACTTGCTGGTATAGAAGCGACGCAGAATGCTCTGGGGAAGCACCAGTGCACTGTGGGAAGCACTTACTGCCCCACAGGGCTCAGCATCCCAGAGGAGACACAGAATGCCCAGGGGAAGCACCAGTGCACTGTGGGAAGCACTTGCAGACCCACAGGGCTCAGCATCCCAGAGGAGACACAGAATGCCCACTGGAAACACCAGCACACTGTGGGAAGCACTTACTGCCCCGCAGAGAAAGGGGGGCTGACAATGCAACCAGCGGGACTTTGGTACTTACCTAAAGAGCGGTAGAATCTCGCTAAAACCGTAGAACGGTCCTGACCAATGTTCCCTCTAACTTTTTTTCCTTTGTGTGCGGCAGTGTATGGTCTCTGTGGACCGCAGCCAAAGCTATGTGCACCAAGTATCCGACCATGCATGCGAGTGCAGCAACAAATAATCAGTGCAAATACTACTCTAAGCTTTTACTTAACGTGAAAAGAAAGCGCATTTTCACACATGCAGCACCATATGAGGGGTCTTAAGACAGATTTGAAATTTAGATATGCATGCCATGGTCTTGATGGACAGTCCGTCTAAAGAAATGGCAAACCATGATCGCCCCACAAAAAGCACTGGTTGAAGTGAGCCAACCCAAAGCTCTCTCTCTGTATTAATTCTGGTAAATCATAGAAACTGCCTAATAGTGCTTATTCACCTGGATAGAGCTCATGTTATTGGCCTTACACATCAGTCTCTGTGGTATGTGGAAAGGCCAAGGTTTGGAGTGCATGTAGTCTTGACACCTCTAGGACACATTGACAGGCACTGTACGAAACTAGCACGGCACTCTGCCTCAACTCCAGAGCTCTCAATCAAGTCCTGCCATAAAAATGCACCCACAACTTCTTTTCAATCACCTGAATGCAACTCAGTTCACAGTATGCACTGTACAAATCATATGCTGCATAAAAGAAATACCTATTCACATCTTATGGAAAAGCAAATCCTCTTAGGAAACTCATGATGAAATACAATGTGAAGCATCCATATACTGCTATGTATTTTGTTTTAAATAGTCTTTTAATGGGGTGACAGAAGGCATGAAGCAGCGCACAACTGTTGCCCATAACAAAAACCGAAGTTAAGGGGCCATAAAGCCTCTTGTTATTGGAGTATCCTGGCTGGGAGCCTCACACCTAGATGAAATGGATTGGAAACAAAAGATAGATAGATAGATAGATAGATAGATAAATATCTTACTACCCCTGATGAGGCGTCAAAGCACTTTTCGATTAGTGGTGGGTTAGTATAAGAAAATCAGTAAATATATGTTATTTTGAGTGGTGGACATTTGAGTCTGTTTGATTGAATAGGATAATGGAGGGATGGAGAGGGAATAGTCTAGAAAGTGTTATTTAGGAGATCACAGCAGTGAGATGAGGATTGTGAGGTGTAAAAGGACAGATGGAGGTGGGACGAGTCTCTAGAAAGGGATTAGGGAAATCACAGTAGTAAAATGAGGTTTGGCATACATGAGCGGTGGATTCAGAAAGAATTGTTTGGGACATCATAGAAGTAAAGTAAGGTTTCCTTAAAGTGAATATATTGAAAACAACATCAAAACATACTTCAACTAATTACGCTTTCAAAGTCTATGCCCGTCCTAAAACCCATAAAATGTTTTAGAAATAAACTCAATGAAAGAAATTCAACACTGGAAATTACGTGCTTTTACGCTGTGAACAGAACAAAATGTACCCCCATGTTAAACCGACCCATGTGCATAAACCAATTGTGACAGCTTAATTTGATAACTGTTGAACCAACTCAATGGTGCACAAAATAAACCGGTCATTGATTACCAATTTTTAACACTGCAAGTGACGCTACTTCATTCAAACCATGCAGTTTAAATTACACATGTGACTCTAAAGGATATACAAAACATAAAAAAGACCAATCGAAATTATGAAAAAAGGAAAGAAACGTTCAGATACACCCTGCACATCAGCACATCATACCCATTAATGAATCAAATGTGCTATGATAATAGGATATTAGCATAAAATTCCTTGAATAACAATTGTAGACACTAAAATACTGAATAAATATGATGAGAAATAATAATTGGCAATATGAAATATTTAACAACCAAATTTCGTTCAAATGTTGACCTTGACATTAACAAAAACAGTACTCTGTAAATCACGGTTCAAAGCTTTGATGATGTAAAGATAACTCCCACTGATGGACTAAGTGCAACCCAGTATTTCCAAGAGGCCTCCGTGATGGCATTTTCCTTGTTTATTCCGTCTTCTCTTCCAGAGAATGTAAGAATTTCAGATTTGTTGGTCTCCTGGTATTTACACAAAATACAATTTAAATACCACTATTTTGTTTTATTTCTTTCATAGCGCTTTAGCACTACAGAAGTGGTAAAGTGCTATAAAAGAAAAAGCAAAATAGTGGTATTTAAAATATTTGTGTACTTTTATGTAAAGTGCTCTGACATCCTACATTGGGATGGAAAGTGCAACAACTCATCCCAATGCAGGGTATCAGAATGCCTTACATCACACGACAGTCTTTTCATGAACATTTGCAGTTATCTTTATCTTTCCAGGAGCAGCGAGTGGAACAACTGAAGCCCACTCGTAAATCACGCCACAAGGAGAAAGCATTTTTTAAAGAAAAAAAAAGACAGACGTGCTCTGCAAGTAAAACGCAGTTCAATGCAGATTGTGTGGCCTGTTAAATATATTTTGCGATTGTGAAAGCGCATCATGCTTTGAGACTGCGCGGCGCTGCTATTGGGTGACTTTTTAAATCTATTAGTGTTTATGAAAGTGAGACAGCAGCGCTGTCTCAAAGCATGATGCGTACTTTCATGATCACCAAGATATTTTGCATCATTTGTTTCACAAACCCTGCAGCCACGTCCCAATTACTAAATAGAATCGACTCCTGACCCAAACTGGATCGGAACTGGCAAAAAGTCAGTAAAACTATGGAGGAGCATACAGCTTCTCCAATTGTCACGAAAGAGACATTCAGTGTCCTGGGGCCAGGAATGCGAAAAATGGACCAGCCTTTCCCTTCGGTGAGTAGTACATAGGAGGGATCTGATTGCAAAAATGTAAACCACACTCACCTGGCGGCGGGCGGCACTGGCAGACATTCGGCAGCAGGGACACTGGGAAAGGAAGGGCGGGGGTGCTAGAAATAATTAAGTTAGCAGTGAGAGAAGGCCTCTCGTCACGGTCCTGCCCGAGCCCCAATGCGCATGTGTCACCTCCAAAAGCCGCGCCCGTCCCACCCCCAGCCCTAAAGGGGTTAACTGAGACTAAGAGCAGGCAGCGCAGACGTGGAGACGTGCGCACACGCGACACACGCGACCCACCCCCTAAAATGGCACTGCACTTTCTCCGATGTATTAGGTTAATTAAGTTGTGCGTTTTACCCGTTTTTCCACACGGAGCGAGGAGAGAGGCAGGCATGCAGTAAAGTAGTAAGTGACTACTACTGTCGTGTCCCAAAAATCGGCCCCACCCACACCCAGCAACAAAACCGGCCCCCGTCCAAAAAACCGGCCCCCACCCCTGGCAGCCGACCGGGGGATTGCCCGGTGCCCGGCATTGCCAGTCCGGGGCTGCTCCCATTCTGGCTTTCTTCACCTTCGGTACTTTTAAAAGACCAGTCCCACTTGATCTCAGGGACCTCCCTGGCACATAGCTGGTGACAAGATCCCTCAAATAAGCGGGACCAGATCCCTTGATGATACGATGGCAGGTGCAGAGTGCTTTAAACGTTACTCTTTTCCTTACTGGGAGCCAATGCAAGGTATCGAGGGCTCTTTTAGAAGCAGCTCTCCTTGGCTGCATGAGAACCAGTCGTGCAGCAGCATTCTGCATAACCTGCAATCTACTAAGACATTTAGCAGTGGCACCCAGATAGAGTATGTTGCCATAGTCCAGGCGAGATGTTATAAGGGCGTGAACCAGCGTCTTTCTTGCCTCTATCGGCAGAGGATCCATTGTTTTGTGTAAACTTTTTAGGAATCCGAAACATTTCCCCACTACGTGCCTGGTGTGCACTTCATATACCCCAAGGTTTTTCGCCTGGGTACATGGTATAGGTGTCGGGCCCAAGCTTAGAGGACACCATGCCGACGTCCAACCCGCCGGATCACCCCCTACCACAAGCACCTCAGTCTTATTGCCATTAAGTTTCAGGCAGTTCTCAGCCATCCAGGAGGCAAGCTCCTGCATACATGCCCTGAAATTAGAGGCTGCCACGTCCGGTGCCTGAGATGGGGAGATCACCAGCTGGGTGTCGTCCGCATAGGAGACGACCCCCACGCCAAAACCCTGCGCTATTTCTTCCAACGGAGTTACGTAAAGGTTAAACAGGGTTGGGCTCAAAGCAGAGCCCTGGGGCACGCCCCTCTCAAGTTTAAAATCCTTGGAGTAGTGCGCTCCCTGTTTAACCTGAAAGCTGCGTTCAGCCAGAAAGGACTTCAGCCATTTCAGGGCCGGGCCCGAGACACCGCCCTTGTTCAGGCACTGTAGCAAGGTGTAATGGGCTACAGTGTCGAAGGCGGCACTCCGGTCAAGCATAATCAGGGCCATCGTGTGTCCTGCATCGCCCCCCTTCCTGATGAACTCCGTGGCAAACAATAATGCGGTCTCCGTGGAGTGACCTGAACGAAAGCCGGATTGGGACGGGTGTAAGAGACTAGAGTCTTCAATATGAGTCATGAGCTGTTGGTTTACCACCTTCTCTGCTACCTTTGCTAAATATGACAAAAGCGAGATAGGTCTTAGATTTTCCAGTATGTCCTGGCTGATATTAGGCTTCTTCTGGAGTGGTAGGACAACAGCTCTTTTCCAGCTCCCTGGCACAGTGTGCGATTTAAACGAGACCTCCAAAACATGTCTAATGTAAGGTTCAAGTATCTTCATACTCTCGCCCAACAATTTAGGTGAGGCGGGATCTCTCGGAAAGCCAGACTTAATGCTGAGACAGATTGGTGACCATTCTTAGCATCTTTGTTCCTGCAGCTGCCCCATGTGTATGGCTTCTGCGCATATGTGCCACGTCACTGCGGTGTTTCAGAGGTGCCTGTCACATCCTTTTTTGAAGGCAGCATCTCGCTCATGGCGGGGTATTCTCTTGGTTGGGATAATTCAAGCATATTTTTTCAGTAAAATCACAAAGTCTTGGCTATAGCCAGACCGAAAAATGTCAAGTTAAATAGGAGACTGACTGCCAGAGGCTTGAAAATTTTGAGATGACCTTGACTCTATTCTTCACTGTCAACTAATAAACAAGTGAGTTGTTTGGCAGAGCTAATTTGTATGTAAATGGCTAACGTGTCATCATTCGTGTTTTTCTTGTTTCAATGAAGGGAGAATATGTAAAAACCATGTTTTTCCATTAGTGCCCTTTCTTTTCAGAATAGCAGTCTGCTTTGGGTTCAGTGTGTTATTGTGGTGTGTGTGCATATAGGAGCGAGGATGTGGCCTTACGGCTAGAGCGTCGACCTCTACGCTGGGGAACTGGGTTCGAGTCTCGGCAGGAACATCCTGTGATTCTGGGAAAATCTCTCTGTGCCTAACCAAAAATGAATGTGTCCGTCTGTAACGCAACTGGTGCTCATGTAAAGCGCTCTGATACCTTCGGGTCTAGTTGGCTATATACAACTGGAAGCAGCCAACGGGCCTGACTCTGAAATACAGGGTTCACGGTTCGATCTCCGGCACCGGCAGCAGGTTAGCCCAGCACCATGTGACTCTGGGCAATAGCTCGCTTAATCTTCCCAACGGCGCCCAGCGCCGTGGCACCTCTCCGGAGGTAGCTGTGTGCTTTACAAATGCTGGTATTTCATTTCATTTCAACTCCGGGAAAAAAAATATGCGTCCTCTGTTTTTGTTAATTTAACCCCTTCCATGCTGCCGTCGGCCAA